>NW_004567108.1:28640687-28721850 GCF_000260355.1 Condylura cristata | reverse complement strand
ATTAATGTCCTAAAAAAATCAAAATAACTGGTGATATCACTAAGAGCAATTTCTAATATCCTATGCTGTTTTGAAGGGTGAACATTTTCAACATGCAACCAGAATTGACACAGGAAATTCACAACAGGATGCTGAGATCAGGAGCAGCTTTACAGACTGCATTTGGCAGAGGAAATGGCAGATGATAGAGTATTTAAAGAGTTGGACAGGAAGAAATATTTGTAGTATAAGGTGTCTAGATGATCAAGTTTTCTGGATCACAGTGAATCCTAATTTATTGCCTGATTTACCTAAAATGTGACAGGGAACATTTCTTGCAGAGTCATCTAACCATAGAAAATTATTCAGTGTGTATCACTCCTGCAGAAGAAAATAAAACTCTTTCTACTTTAAAAAAAAAAAAAGATATTTATGTTGCAGATTTGTGACATTACTATCTTGTTGATTTACATCTCTGTTGGAATATGGAAATTGGACAACAATATTCTAAGAATCATATTTAAAAGTTCAGCATTAAAAAAATAGTTAAGCATCTGGAGAAATAATTTAGGAGACACCTATCAGTAATTCATGAAATTCAGTACAAATAAGAGGACAGGATACCATAAAATTTTGTTTTTTTAAACTATGTTTATGTAAAATTATTCAAAAGTAAATAAATAAAGACCCCTCCACTAGGGTGAGTAGGACTGCACATATGTTCAGAACTAAAGTATATCCCCCAAATTAAAATAATGACATTTTAAAAAATCAAATTAAATTGAAAAAGCTTAGTAAGGCACAGTGAGAAAGCAGCAATTTGTGATGAATATTTTTGTGGAACCATTTTGGTAAAAGAATTTACATTACAGTGTTTTGCATGTATTCATGCAGGCAAAAATAAACCAGAAATTACCAGAAAAATTAAAATGTAGTTGAGAAATGCATTTACTTTAGAACATAAAGTGAGCAATCGTAAAAATAGAAACAAAGAATTTTTTATAATGTCAGTTCTGATTTAAAAGTAATGGCTTTGGAGTAGCAAAGAAAATCAAAGGTAAATGCCAGGGAAGCTGCTGCTGCTTGAGGTCAGGCTGCCTTTCTGAGTCAGCAGACTAATCATGAGCTTAGGGTCCCATAACAAAGCTAAGGGGTAGAACAAAAAGAGGCAGGCTTCCTTTTGAGAACCTTATCCAGAATTTTGCAAATAGAAGGAAACATTTTTCATTTCCACATCACTTTAACAAGTGTCCCTTCAAAAATTAAACTTTCTTTGAATTGCAGTCAAATGTCTTGTAACAATGTGTTGTTACAAGAAGTGGTCCCCAAAAGTTTGAGTTTATAGTAAAAGGGTATAGCATACTCAACCATCTAGATTTGTCTATGATACCCCATGATATTTGCACAATGATGAAATCACCTAACAATTCATTTCTCAGAACAGATCCCCTTCATTAGATAATGGTATATATATATATAATGGAGTACTATTCAGCAAGCAAAAAAGATAAACTCATGCCATTCTCAGCAGCATGGATGGAGTGAGAAGGGATTATGCTTAGTGAAATAAGTCAGACAGAAAAAGAAAATAATGATGGTTTCACTTAAAGGAGGAATACAGGGGAACCAAATAAAGCATTGGGGAAAGATAATAGCCATAACAAAACAAAAAAATAATAACCACAGCAAAATAAATAGACAACTATATATCAGAGACATTCTGTAGAAGGGAGAAGGATCAAAATGAGGGTGAGAAGAGCACAAGGTACTGTGGGGATGGTGCACCGGTGAACTGGTGGTGGAAATTCTATAGGATCTACCCTGAGAAAAGACAACATTGTAAAAAAAAAAAAATGAAAAAAGATGTAAAATATATATAAATAAAAAAGATCTCCTTCAGTAAGTCATGAAGTCATATATGACTGTACCAGAGAGGTAGTCATAGGGCAACCCTCTCCACTGATGGCTTTGTGAGCCTCTCCTCAGGGTCTCATGCATGCATTCCAGAACAATTGTACCAATATACTGTAAGAGAAGTTATGTGCTCTCATTTTCAAAATATCTTATTATATGTAATTTTTAAAATGGGGTTCACAGGGTTAGCTAAAAATGTGAAAAAAGAACCAATGTTAATGGGGAACTTACTATATAACACTGTGCTGGGGACAAATTTAAAACCTCTCAACTGGAGAGAAGCTGGAATCAAAGTGGTACCAGTCCAAAACTACCCAATTCTGTCTAACTAAGCACTGCCTCTAAAATAACTGAGGGCTCTAATTTCTAGAACTTTCTTCGTATAAAGTTGCTGCTGATTTCTTCCTTCCTTCTTTCCTTCCTTCCTTTTCTCCTTCTTTCTTCCATTTCTTTCTTTCTTTTTTATTATTGTGGTAAAAGAATCTACATACAACGCCCTCTTAAGTATTTAAGTATCCATTACAATACTGGCATCTATAGACACAATGTTATACCGTAGTTCCCCCTTTAGACTGTTTTACTTTTCACATTTTTAGCTACTCCATAAGTCCCATTTTTAAAAATTACATATAATATTTTGAGAGACCACATAACTTGTATTATAGCATATAGTTACAATTGTTCTATTTTTAAAGTAATATTGTTGATCTCATACTGTGCCTAATTTATAAATTGAACTTATTATAGTGTGGGTCTGCTAATACTAAGCAGCCTGACCATTCACCATTAATGTCACCTGCAGTTCTGCATTTAGACACAATGTCAGAACTGCCCGGTCAATCAGTTTTAGAAGCCCAGCCTTACAAGGTGCCTTTCAAATCAGTCAAGAGCAGAAAGCTTGATCACCTTTGGAAAGGTGAGCCTCACAAGTTATGACCAGGAGCACATCAGGGGCTGTTGACTGAAATATAACAAGGGGACAAGGAAGCTGATCAGCGGAACCGCTCTTGGATAAGACTGGAACTGTGGCCAGGGTCACCAAGCAGGTAAGAATTACCAGGTCAGCAGACTTATGTACCCCTGAAGCCCTAGATGACATAAGCACATTTTCAGTCTCACCCATCTTTTTCTGTGTCCTCCTACCTCATATAACTGATGCTGTGTTATATTCTATCGATAAAAAGGGCAGGATCTTGCTCTTAAGCAGCATTCTGCATTGCGCAGCCTGCTCTACTACTCGCATTTCTTTATCAGTGTGGTTTTGCCGACACACATTATAGATTTGTACATAAAGAAAAAAATAGAATATATAAAGCTTGGCACAATGCACTGTCTCACACTTCCACTGGTTGTCTCAGAATGTATCCCCCAAGGATAGGAGGGTACAACTGTACAGCAGATCTCTAAAACTTAGTCACCTTGCTTATATGAAACATTCTATCTGCTGAATAAGGATACTTCATTTTATTTTGAGAGTTTATAGTAGGTGATTAAATGGAGAGGCATTTTTTAAGCCTATGGAACCAAAAATAAAAAAAAATAAAAAAATAAAGGGGTGGGTGGGTGTGTTAATTTCTACATCTAAAACAAATCGAGGACTTAAACATTCCTTACCATAACATTATAGCCATAAAAATTAAAAATTCCAATTACGGGGACTTACAAACTCAGCACATTGTTTCCTTTTTTCCTTTGCCTCTCCCACTCAAATTGTTTTCATATGATCTTTTCCTTTAAGGAAACAACTGATGGGATAGATCTTGAGCTATGTCTTGAGGCCTCTCTAGTTTTATATAGACCAATCGACATTTCCCCTCAGAAGAATTGTGGGTCATGCATGCAATCCAGTATGACTAAGCCTATGTCCTTTCACCTTTGTAGTTAGTTCCCAGAAGCCCTTTGATGTGTTAGTTGGGAAGAATGTTGACCAGCTCATTCCTCCTAGTGATTGCTCTCTTGACTTCCTGTTCTGTTCCATACACATTGGCTATAACTTGTCCTTCATCAGAAAGATTTTCTAAATAGGAATTTACCACTAAGTTATTGAAATAATTATAGGAAATGGTTAAAAGGTATTAATAACATTTTAGAGCAGCTTACATAATGCACTCTGCAAAACAAATGGCCGTTCCAAAGGCCAAAAGATTGAGTACGAAGAATTCCTATGACATTCTGGTACTATATTAAATCCTCTGAGAAAGGAAGACTGACTGATTCTACAGCCCACAAAAGTTATCCTACTCCAGGGCATAAAGCAAGGATAAGAACTTTATTTTCTGTGTTATGTATTTCAGTAAATATGTCTCTGTCCCTAAATGGATATTAGTTTTAAAGGCCCTAAAGACTTTGAGTTCCTAAGACTTTGACATTTTGGGATAATTGCAACTTGCCTACATAGGCAGAATAATATCTATATTTTTCACAAAATTTAAAATCTATTACTTCGTCCATTTCCCAGATTTACATGAACAGCATTTATAATAACATTTATAAAGTGAGCATAGCGATATTCCAATACTAAAGTCATGTCACTTATTTCCTTTTCTTTCTTATTGGGAACAGAGGGAGATTTAATGAAGTAAGAAATGGGGCTCTACTTGAAAGGAATTTGATTAAAATCAGCCTTGAAATTTTATTTATTTTATAAGCTTCCCCAACCTTTCTTCAGTATTAATTCAGAAATTTAACTGTGAGAAGGAGGTTGTTAAATATAAAAGAATCTATCCTGACTTTGCAACAGTCCATCTCATCATTGTTCAGCTTTTTAATTTGAACCTTGTCCAACATGATTCCTGAAAAGCAAGTGGAGAACTGGCTGGACAAAAGTGACCGAGCATTTCAAGCTTCTCTCAGCTCTGCCAGATACCAGCTCAGCTCAAGACTCCTTCTGCAATTCAGAATTGAGGTGGGACCACCTGGGGTTTCCAGTTTTAGAATATAACTCTTTGGGCAATTAGAAAATCTCTGAGCATCTGTCTCCCTTGACACTTAGGTAAATTAATAATATTAAGCATTTCTAAAATAAGAAGTGGGTTATAAGATAATGCCAATGTACCACGAACATAATTTGCTCAGTTACCTTTTCCCCAAAGGAATCTCATCAAGGTACAGTCCTACAGCATTAATGCTTATGAGCTCATAGTTCTGGAATACTTATTTCCCACAGATTCAAGACAATGAAGTTTCATTACCATGCCCCCTTATTTAACTCCAATGCCCAGGACAACGATTTGTTTTAATGTCCCTGTCTAAAACTCCTGCAGCAATATTTTTTCAGGTAATAGCTTCCATTCATAATGCTAACAGCTCTTGAATTCTCCAGTCAATTTGACTGTTAAGATCCTCTTTTTCCTTTGACTTCCTGTGCTTTACACATTGCCCTATGTAATGCAAGCTGATTTTTTTTTAAAGGCACAAGTGTTAAATGTTATAGGTGGCATTTGAGATAATTAGATAATTCTAAAATCAACAGGAATTTTGCTCTCAAGGTACATTTTTCTTTTTTTTTTTCTTTTCTTTTCTTTTTTTTTTTGGTTTTCATAGACAACAATGAAAGAACCTTTTTTAAAGTTTCCAATAATTTAATAAAATTCTTCCTCTCTATAACTGAGATTTTCTGTTCCTAGAAAACAAGTTTATTTATTTACCATTTCAAAAGTCTTAAGCTTCCCACTAGTTTCCTTTACAATTAGAAATTTATAGAAGACAAAGCTTAAAATCCTTTCCTAGTATAGGGCATATAATAAGTATTTATTTAATTTGTGCTATATAGGCTATATAGAAAAAAAATGACCTTGAATTATAAAGTTACAATGACCTGGATTTGATTCCCAAATCACTATTTTAAAGCTATTTATCCTTGAAATTTTTTCTCAACTGAATAATGGGGCAATAATATTATTTAATTTACTAGGTGCTTTGAAATTAAAGATTTTAACAGCTTTTTAAAAATTGTGTCTCTTGAAATTTCTTAATCATTATCCATGCCAATGCAATGATTTCCATGAAAGGACTGTATGGCTCCAGGGAAGATGATTCTACCTTCTAGCAACTCGCCTAAACTAAACAATTAAGATACCTAACCTTGGCCACTGTTTTAGTTGAATCAGAGTGAATTCAGGACTTCTGCTGAATAAGTCAGGACACTATAGCTCTCTTTCCTGCTGGAAAAGATACAGAAAGCATTTTGCTTTGGCACTTTCACTTGGTACATTTTGTTGAGCGCCTTTACAACCATCTTCAGACAACTTGGGAGTCAAAAGAATGGTTGAATGATCAAGCTTTACCTGATGCCTACCCCTCACTTCCACTCCAAAGAGTAGCCTAACCTAACCAATTTTTCAACCTAACCAATCATTTAAGCTAGTGTGAGTAAAATTTTCTTTTCATTATTTTTGTAACCAATATGTTGAAGTAACCTGGGATATGAATGAATAAGATTTTATGTTGTTTCTTGTAGTTTCTGTACACATTATTTAGTGAAGGAAAATATTTTCTTATAGCAATGCATGTGAAAGCTCCAGAAGCCTCCCTGATTCCTTTCCTACAGTCATTTTAAGTCATTAAAACAGTGTAGGGGACCCTCCCTAGTGATGCAGCAGGTTAAAGCACAGCACTACAAAGCTAAAGCCACTTCAGCATGAGTTCGATCTCCACCTGCCCTGGAGTTCGATCTCCACCTGACCTGCCTATTGCTCCCCTCAGCAGTGTACTTCAAGGATCTGCCTGTTCTGCTCCCCACTATGTCTCTGGTGAATCCTCTCACTGCCCCTGCACCTCTGGCCTGTATCCCAGTTCTGTAAGCATAAATAAATAAATCTTTTTAAAAAGTTTCAGTTCAGAAATGTATGTCTCAAAAGTTCTTGTAACAATCCTTCAATCTTCATCTTAATTCAAAGCGGACCCATTTTTGTCTCTCCACCTGTAATTGTCAAGCCACTCACTTCTGCACTTACATTCTCCTCACATCTTTATCTGTTCCTGTCATCTGAGGTAACACGGGTAATGGAAAGAAGTTTAGGAATGACTGGGATGGCTCTTACTGGGCTGGTGGGTGGTTCACTAGTAATTTTGACTTCCCACTGCCTGGACCATATTGAAAGAAGACTCTTCTGGATACATCTCTGAATTCGCTCAGATATATACCCAGCCATTGGCCATGAAAGAAGCATTTCTACCACTTGTCTCCATTCTTCATTAGCTTCTGTTTCACTGACCATACATACCACAGACATTTCACCGCTGGGCATCCCTCACCCTGTGTAGAAGCCTAACTGGTGCTATATGAAATAATTATTTTTAAGTTTGTAAAAGCATCCACAAGTGTGCAGTAGACAAAGGAATATAAACCCATCTTTGAACCATTTGCTACCACCATGCAATTTTTTTTTTCAATAATAAAGATAGTCAAACTTCAGAGTAAGTCTAAATGGCCTGAAAAGGAATTAGATATAAAAATTACACGATTAAGGAAAAAATGGCAGCTGAAACTAAAACAGGCCAGATGCACAGAGCCCTGGGAAAGGCAGCAGATCTGCTTCCATCATTCACCCCGGTTAGCAGTGGTTCTCTGAAACCACACCTGGAAAACTAATATCTGAGAATACTCCAGATCATCACTTCAGTTTGTTTTAGACAAAATCTGGCATAGCGCTTGGAGTAAAGATGGCCGTGTGAGCCTCGTGCCTCTGCTGTGTGTTCTCTCTGGCTTATCTGGCTGCAGCTGGACCTGCACTTTGATGCGTGGTCTGTTCAGCCTCCCGAGAAACCTGCCTTTCTTTGAGCTGCTACTTGGACAAGCAGTTATGGAAACCCTAGTTAGCTCCCCCCACTCCCCCCTCCCCCGACAACACCAATTTCTGTTGCCATTTACAGGAAACTCTCAACAGAGTTCTGTTGCTCAATCTATTTCAAATCTGTAAAGCCAACAGGTACCATTTTCCACTACCAATGCCAATATTTTTCCAATTCCACTTGCATATTAGTTTATGCCTGAAGTGTTAAGTGGGAGGTAGTGGTAACGTCACCTTTTTTTGGACACTGAGCCTGGGTTCTTGGCATTCATCTGTATTCATCATGTAGTTCAGGATATTACCAGTGTTCCCAGTACCTAAGCCAGCTTGTGGAAAAGCACATAGAAGTTCCCATCTCTATATAGCCAGTGCTGTTGTGGATAGAGACAAAAGTATGCCGAATTTTGAAATATTGGTCATGTGACTATAATAACCAATCCCAAGTAAAACATTTCTTTACCTCCTAGCTTTAGCTAATTTGAAGATGTGGATATAAAGAGCATAATAAGATTTTCCACAATTGATGTCTTTCTCTCTCAATTAACCCTTGCAAACAACTAGGGGAGAAAAGAAGCTGAAGCTAGCCATCCTCACGTACATTATATTCCTAGAAATACCTTGCTGACATCTTGTTATTGCTCTAACACTTTCCAGGTCACTAGAGCCCTACTCCAAGGCTCCCATCTCACCACGAGAAGCTTTCTCAAAGAAATATCTGCAAACCATGGGTATTCTGAAGCCCTCCTCCCCCCGCTCCTCTTCCCCATGCGTCAGCATCTTGGCTCCCTTGGCAGGTTTCACAAAGGGTTGCACACCAGGAGAGGGAAAGGTAATGATGTGTGTTTGTCTTCCGGGTGCACTCACATTTCAAACTTGTCTACAATTCCAATAAATGAAAGGAGTTGTTAAACCATAACAAAAGCTAAATAAAAAGAAACGTTAAACTGTAAAATGAATAAAAACTGTCATTAGGTGTAACCTAAACAGTCTGTGTGTGGCTTCTCAGAATGACAAGTAAACAATAAACATTAAATGTTGTCAAGTAGCTTCAACAAAAAGTGTTTCCATGCATGTGCAAATAAGGAGATGTGCTAGCTTGCTTGCGTAGCCAGCTCTTGGCCACAGGCCTTCTGTGGGATCCGCACAGGCACTGAGTAGAAAGCCCTCGACCTGCCAGTGTTGCTTTTTCCCCTTCTTCTTCAGTAAGGTTGACAGGAATTCTCTCCAATTACATGTCCAGTGGCTTTCAACTCATTTGGGCTGCTCAGTTAACAAAGCACTTGAAGGAATCACTGTGAAAACTGGCCACAAACATTTTTTTTGTATTTGTTTAAATTGAGGTAACATTGGTTTGCAACACTGTATATGATGGAGAGGTACAGGATCATGACTCTTCAGATGTCTGTCATCAACCTCTACCCACTATCCTACTCCATGGTCACCCCTCCCCACTTTGCTCTCCAACCATCGCCTTCCCCCTCAATTCTAAAGTCATCACCCTCTACCCACTATCCTACTCCATGGTCACCCCTCCCCACTTTGCTCTCCAACCATCGCCTTCCCCCTCAATTCTAAAGTCAGAATCCTAGGATTAGATTTAGTTTGATTCTGTGTGTCCCTTTGTTTGGTTTCTCTATATTCCACTATGAGTGAAAACCATCTGTTGTCTTTCTCCTGACTTATTTTGTTTAGCATAATCCTCTCCAGTTCCATGCATGTTGTCACTAACATCAAGAATCAGGTAAAAATAAGCACTAGTGTTAGTTATTATACTCTCTTTCCCATGAATTAAAAGACCCAAACTCCAGGGCTACAGAGGAACTATGTATGTTATTGTGGCTGGATAGATATAAATAAGGTAGCTATAAGCCAGAAGATAAAAATAGGAGAGTTTAGGGTGATGGCGAGGATCTACCTGTCCTCCAATCTGTATATATTCTCCATTCTGTAAACCCTTGTACTGACCAAACAAAACATTTCTGGACTTCATTCATGCCATAAACAATGTAGCAGGTCTTTTCAAAATTTAATACAATTGGCCCTCCCTGGTGGCACAATTGATTAGGATGCAGCACTGCAAGTGAGCAGCAGCAGAACTGCAAGTGAGCAACAGTGAGAGTTCAATCCCTGCCCTGGAGGTGACCACATGGCACTGCGGACCTCTCCTGACCCACCTGCTGCTCCCCTCAGCAATGTACTTCATCAGTTGGCCTGTTCTGCTCCCCATTCTGCCTCTGGTGAATCCTCTCATGGCCCCTGCACCTCTGACTTGTACCCCAGTTTTGTATGCATACATAAATACATCTTTTTTAAATTTTAATGCAATTAAATTAAAATGATTCAGAATAACCAGAGTTTTGGGTAGAAGTCTAAGCCAAGTATAACTTCGAGGACATAAACACAACTCTATTTTCCACTCCCGGACAAAATAAAGCCAAACACTAATGTATGACAAAATCACCAGCTACTCTACTGAGATAACTACATATTTGAGAAATTATGCTCTCATTGAGTTATGACTTTTGCAATCATTCCAATTATAATAGCTTCCACTAGTCATTTTGACTCCAAAAAAAAAACAACTTTTTTTTTCAAAGGGAAGAGAATGATAATCTGTATCCATTGTGCACTTTGAGCATCTTGTCTTATAAAACAACTTTTCCAACTTTGTTACAGTGAATGTAATATTTATTTTCTCCACAAAGACCCAAATATGAAATAATGTCTTGTGAAAAGTTGGTATCCTGCATTGGCTTGTCTGATTACATTGATCTTTGTACAAGGTACCCTGCAATTATAACCTCATTGCCCAGGTCTAACTATATGTTTTCCAAATGAAGAAATAGAGAATCATAATGAGCTCGTTTTCTGGAATGGGTCACAGGTTATTCATATATATGATTGCTTTTCATTGTGATGATTTGGTTATTATGATCATTCTCTAAAGAGGGCTATTATCTTGCATTGATAAGGACCATAGGTCAACGGAGTTCAAATGACTTGGGATAGAGAAGGCTCTAAAACACACTCTCAATAAGGTTATAGAGGTTTTATTTTCCTAAAGTGATATTAATTTCCTAAGTTTAAAGGAAAAAAGATCATGCCTCTGACATTTCTCCAATATCTTGGTTCCTGTTTTCTATTTGTAAATAAAAATCTGCATCTGCAGCCAAGTCCAGACTGATGCAAAAACTCTTAGATATTGTTTTCTTATATTCCTTTATTAAGTATGACATAACTAGTGAGTCAAGAGACAGACTGTTTTTTTATTTTCTTATGCCCTTTAGGCAGATTTTAATCAGTACTTGTGGAAGAGTTTGTGTTAACTACTGAGAAGAAAGAGAAATGGAGGCTGGGGTCCAGTGGATGAGGTTGATACAGAAGAGTGTGCAAAGTGATGGAAAGAGAAGCTTCCAGCCCCCTTTCCAGGGGTTCATGTATACAGAGATAGGAAAATTCAAGGTTGTAAATTCTTTCATAAAAAATCCTTGCAACTCAGCTGTTAACCTAAAAATGTACCCTGCTCATTACAAACCCAAATTTCATCATTTCCTAAGAAGAGAAAACCTATTGCTACTTCATAGATAGCAAAAACTAACAGAGAACTATCCAGTAATTTCTGATTTGTCTTACTTCCTTACTAAGAACATTCAAAAGTGATTGTATGAGTCTAATGAAATTATTATCCCCATTTAATTCAATAAATTAATTTCATCTCTGACTTCCCCCTGCTACATTGCTCTCAGCAATTATGTGTTGTCTTAAAAGAGAGATATCAAACTTTTCTTTAAATTCTCAAATTTCACCTGGCTTGCTTAGCCATACCACCAAGCTTTGTTCACATAATTTTTTTATGGTATATTCTGGATACCAAACTGAATTGGACAAGTAAATGCCTTAGCTCAACAAACACACCTAGCAGAAACTTGTCCTGACCCTCAAAATTCCCGAATCGGCAACATTTAGGAAACCTGAATTTATAGGTATATAACATTAAATTCAAAGAAAATGAATGATGAACCAGAAACATTTTGTGGGGGCAAAGTGGGGAGTGGGGTCAAGAATAGTGGGGGAAGGAAAATGCACTGGACTATAGTGATGGCACATGGGTGATTTGGTCATGGGAAGCCCAAGGGGATTGCAGCTGAGATGGAAAAATGCACAAAATGATGTAAAAATAAACTATTATATATTTTAAAAAATCAAAGAGAATGAAAACTAGTTTTCCTTACTGGCTTTCTGTACTACATTATTCAAGAATATATCTTCTCACAAACAACAGAAAATCTGACTGCTTTGATTTACATAAATTATCACTTATTTTTCTTAAATAAAAATAAATCCAAAGGTAGACAATACTAGGCGAGGGTAGCTATTAAACCTTAAATTAACAAAGCTAGCAGGATTTGAAATTGTTGCTACCCTGCTCTGCCCTCCTCAAAAATTGCTCTTGTACAACTCAGCTCATGATTACAAAGGGACAGTTGCACTCAAGGTGCCCCAGCATGTAATGAGCAGAAAGAGGAGGAAGAGGCAAATGCAAAGTAAAAGATGTCACAGAAATATCTCACCAAAAGGACTCAGTTAACTTCTCTTTGGCCTTCTCTTGCTTGAGTACTCACATGAAAAGTCAAGATGGCCAAGATAATGGAAGGAGTGGGTAATTATTGGGCAGGTCAGTTAGCAATTGCCACATCCACCTACCAACATCTCAGAAAAATAATGTGGGGGATGATGCTTTCAGAATGACACAGAAAGGAGTTCATCAGATTTCTCCACAAATAAATGACAATTATATTAAGTTAAAAAAAAAAGTAAGGTATCTAAACTATCTGGAAATTGTCCTAAGGCATATAACAAATAAAGAAAGAGTTATTTAAGAAAATCCAGTAATTTCAGTAAGAACATCAAGAATTTGAATTACAACTCTTTCCATTATCTACTCACCTGGGAATCCATGCTAGAGATGTCTACTGTGGGCACGTGCAGGCAAGAAGGCAGAAATTCCCTCCATTCAAATACCATGTCTAATGCTATATTTTAATCCCAAGAGAAATAAACTGCCATTTCTCAGATACTCCAGATTATCTTGCAGAAATTTTACTTTATATGACATAGCTATAAGGATTAGTTTTCCATCATTTTCTCAGCCCATACTGGTAGAGTGGAAACTCTATTCCAGGTGACTAAAGACCCCTTCCATGTCTACTTGCTCAGTGTGTTGTCACTTGCATTCTTACAAACAGCTCTGCTTGAAATGGCAGTGGGACAGAGGGACAGGCCAGCATGACTCTGTAAGAAGGGCTAAGTATATTGTAAGATTCCATTTGTATGAAATGTATAGAATAAGTAAGTTTATGGGTACAAAAATATGTTGGGGGAATACCAGTAAGTGGAATAGTTAAATCATATGGTATTTCTTTTTTTTTTTAATTTTTGGAAAATCAACACATTGTTTTCCATATTGGGGCACCACCTTATACTCCTACCAACAGTGTTAAGTGTTCCTTTTCCTCCATATCATACATAACACTTGCCTTCTCTTCACTTTTGGATAATGACCATTTGCATCGATATGAAGTGATATGTCTTCTTAGTTTTGATTTACATGAAAAGAAATCCTGGAAAGATATCCTGTGTGTATGGATTAGAAGTAACTTTGTTAAAATGCCTATTTTACCTAAAATTATATACAATTAGTACAATCCCTATTAAAGTCCCAAAGCATTCTTCACAGAAATAGAAACCAAAGTATCAGAAAAATACTAAGTAGCAAAAATGATTCTGAGAAAAAGAACAAAAATCTGAGAAAAAAATATTCCTGACTTCAAACTGTACTACAAAGCTATACAATTAAAACAATTTGGCACTGGAGTTTATAGACACACCAATCGATGGAACAGAATTAATAAAACAGGAATAAATATACATATTTATGTGTAACTAAGACAAAAGAGACGAAGAGCATACAGTTCAGCAAGGAAAGTCTCTTTAATAAAATGTCATATGAAAACTTAGTGATGTCTTTGGAGATTACACTCCAGCAATAAGAGAAACAAAAGCAGAAATAAATAAATGGAATGGGATTGCAAAATAAAAGTGTCTAAAGAGCAAAAGAAATTATCATCAAAATGAAAAAAATTTTTACTAAGTAGGAGAAAATATTTGCACACCATACATCAAAGAGGGGTTAATATACAGAATATATAATTCCTAAACCTCAAAAATAACTCAAATTTTTAAAATTGGCAAAGAACTTGAGTCATCACATCTACAAATATGACATGCAGATGGACAACAGACATGTTTAAAGATGTCTGTCCTCTTTTATTTTTATAGATATGCAAATCAAGACCACAATGACATATTACTTCACACCTGTGCAAGTGGTTATTATCCAAAAGTGAAAAGATAACAACTGGTATGTAGAATGTGGAGAAAAAGGAATGCTTTCTCTGTTGGTAGGTGTATAAGATGGTGCAGCCACTATGGAAAACAATATGGAGATTTTCCCAACAATTAAGAATAGGAATACCATATGATTCAAATATTCCACTTGCTGATATTAATGGAAAAATTAATTCAAAGATATAATGTATTGATATATTCATAGCAGTACTATTCACAATAACCAAGAGTTGGAAACTACTCAAGCAAATAAAAAGATGAAATTCTGCTATTTGTAACAACATGTGTGAAACTAGAGGGTATTATGCTTAGTGAAATAAATCAAAATGTTAACAGTATGATTTCACTCATGTGGTGTATAAAGTAAATAAAACAAATTAAGTAAATTAAACAAAAACAAATTTTCAGACCATAAAAACAAAACAGTGGTTATCAGAAGGAGAGGGATTAAAGGTTAGGTAAACCTGATAAAAGGGAACAAATTAGTGAAATATAAAAACTAGCAGTCCAGCGGCAATTATATACTAGTACATACAGATGTTGATTTAAACATTCATACAGCAAAACCTAAACAATGTTATAAACCAATATTATTTCAATTAAAAAAATAAGGTAGACTGGTGATTGTTGAGAATGAGAGTGAGAATATGGGGATTGATTGCTAATAAGTATGTGATCTATATTAGAAAATTGAGAATGTTCTAAAATTAGATTGTCATGATGGTTGCACAACCCTGTGAACATAGTAAAAAATGATGAATTGTACATTTTAAGTGGGTGAATCATTTATGAATTATATTTCAATAAAGCTGTTTTTTAAGACAATTATGTAATCGCCAACCTAATAAAAGCATGGAGATTACAATTACTTTACATAATAATTAGAAAGTAAAAAAAAAAACAAAACAGGAGAGTCTAGGCTTTTTGCCAAGTATTTCTTAGTAAATGCTTTTAAAGAAGTCTGTATTTTTTTTAGTCCTCCCCTCTCCCCTCAAATGGTTATGCAAGCTACAGAGGTTTTTTATAGCTGCCATGAAAATTACCATAAACTGAATGACTTCAAACAACATAGATTTATTATCTTTCAGTTCTGCAAGCAGAAGTCTGACGCAGTTCTCAAGTAGGAAAGAATCAATTCTGTAGGCAAAGCTGCATTTCCCCTTTAAAGCCACTAGTGTAAAATCTGTTTCTTTGCTTTTTAGAGCTTCTCAAGGCTGCCAGAATTCCTGCACACATGCCTCCCTTTCTCCATCTTCAAAACCAGCTATGTGCCATCTCTTTGACCCTGCTTCCATCACATCTCTTCTCTGATCACAGTCAAGAAAGATTTCTGCTTTATTTAATACATGATTAAATTGGTCCCACCCAGATAATCCAGGATTCTATTTATCTCAGTATCCTTTTTTTTTTCCCAGATAATCATCTCTCTCTCTATTTCTAAAGATTTATTTATTTATGCATACAGACCTGGGTACAGGCCAAAGGTACAGGGATGGTGAGAGAACTCACCAGAGACAGAGTGGGGAGCAGAACAGGCCTAGTGAGGAAGTGCACTGCTGAGAGGAGCAGCAGGCAGGTCAGGAAAGGTCTGCCATGCCATGTGGGTCACCTCCAGGGTGGAGATTGAAATCATGCTGAAGTGGCTTTAGCTTCTTAGTGCTGCACATTAACCCGCTACACCACCAGGGAGGGACCTCATCTCTCTTTTTTTAAATGAGGTAACATTAGTCTGCAACACTGTATAGTTTTCAGGAGTAAACTTTCTCATCACTCCCAAAGTCCAGTCACCAGTTACCACCATCAAGGTCTTTAATTTTAATAACCTCTGCAAACTCTTTTTGTCATAAAAAGTTACAGATTTCAGATTCTTGGGATTAGAACATAAATGTCTTGTGGGAACTACTATTCTTTCTATCATATTGTCAAATGTACCTCCAACTTTTGGAAGGTGTTAGACTAGATCTCTAAACTTCATAATGTAACTATCAAAAGACTTTGGATACAGCATGGAAGCGGAAATCTTCAAAGAGTCCTCTGAAGTCAAATATTTGTCTCAGAGTATACACTTGATATAATTTGCCAAAGATTCTTTATATAATTAATGGAAAATTCTACTCTGGTTGGTAAAAAACAGATTAAATTCATCTTGCCCTCCTAATGAGTCTCTGAATTTGCAGAAATGCCCAAAACTTGGATATAACCTGGTTATTAAGTCTCCTCTTTTATAAATATGGGTATTATGGCAGAATGGTCCATGAGCCCAGCTGAAAGTTGTTAATCACCCCACATCAATAGCCTTTATGTGTCTCCTGTGTCTTCTTGTGTATCAGACATACATTAGATACAATTTTATTCCATTTCTAAAGCATAGTCTTTTTAGCATTTTTGTAGTAGATGCTAGACTTCAGAAGTGGCCACAGACACTGAAACTTCTTAGAGGGGAAAGAAGTAGCAGAAATAATGAAATTGTGTAGCAGAAATAATGAAATTATGGGATTTACATTCTACCAATCTTGGAAATTTGCCCATTTCAACACACTTCAGTCATTTTTGTGGTCAATATGCCCTCATATTATGTAAAGAAGGGCACGTACTTTCACAAAGTCAAGTTAGAAAACTTGCCTTTAAAAAGATCAGGAGAATTAGTGTTTAACAGACTATATGTATCTGCTCTCTTTCCTTCAGAGAGTTTTTTCTTCTACAGATAAGGCTTGAAAATTTCATTTCTGTTCTTGTTTATTCCACTAGTATGAACCACTTTTTGTGATTCATTGGAATTTAGTGTTACTATTGGTGAGTAAGCTTTTAAGATTTCCTTAAAAGTTCACAATGTGGGCCCTCCCTGGTGATGCAGCGGGTTAAAGCACAGCACTGAGAATCTAAAGCCGCTTCCACATGAGTTCGATTCCCTCCTGCCCTGGAGGTGACCACATGGTGTGGCAGACCTCTCCTGACCCGCCCACTGCTCCCCTCAGCAGTGTACTTCGTCGATCTGCCTGTTCTCTTCCCCCACTCTGTCTCTGGTGAAGCCTCTCACCGCCCCTGAGCCTCTGGCCTGTACCCCAGTTCTGTATGCACAAATAAATAAATCTTTAAAAAATAAAAGTTCACAATGTAATTTGCTGCATGTTGGTTGATTGTATTCATGTTGCCAAGAGGATGCTTGTTTGTATCCAGTACAAGAAAGTATGACAGAGTTATGCTCTACAAATAAAAGTAAGGAAGCTTCAATGTCCAAGACATGTCTAGTAGATTTGAGCATATGACTAAAGCAGAATTTTCATATAAAAGTTAGAGGCAATAATCTTTGAGAAAGTTATCTGGTCATATTATAAAGAGCCTTGATTGATAGGTTTAGAAATATAGGCTACTTTATAAATCACTTGTTCATTATAACCATGACTAATTCATTATTTGAGATCTTAACAAAAATGGATCTGTAAAAATATGGTATTTACAGCCATACTGTTTTCTTATAGCCAGTGTCCATATTGACTGGTCAACAGAGTAATAGTTCTGTCATAGAACTTTTCAGATTCTTCAAGTATTAGCCTTCCATGGTGGGGCCCTCTACCAAGAAAAGTCTGTTTCATTTGGTTGGCATCAAGCTGGGCATGGGATGTGCTACAAACTCTCCAGATGGTTTTAATATGAAATCATCATTTGGAAACATTGTTGTAGATGAGCATAAGCTAGTTAAGATATTCCAAGTGAATGCATGGTTTTAAAGGAACACTTAACCTGGAACATATTGATGGGATGAACAGGGATGTTATCCTTCCAGGATGTCATTCTTCATGTGTATTTCTGGGACCAATTCATTTGAAGAAAGGAATGGACTTTGCAGATGTAAGGAAGATAAGACAGCGGTAATATATGCGGTCAGGGAAGAAGGTGAGTCAAAGAAAACTCTGAAGTTGGATCTCTAATAAATGGGTGACAAATTAAGGTGCAGAGACAATTTCAGGGACTTGATGAATTCAGTTTAAAATGATGAATTCAGTTACAATAGACTTGTGGTTAAGGGAAATCATGCAAGAAGAAATGTTTAGAAAGCTTTGGGGGAGCACTAGTTGGAATTTTGAGGTCATTCTGAAGGTTATACTGTACATTTCAGAGTCATCCATGTAGAGATAGTAATTGAAACCACTAGAGTGATGAAATATGAGAGCTTATAAAGAAAATAGAATGTAGAGCTATGAAGTAAGATTTAGAAAAGGAGTGAGGAAAGACACAAGAGGAGAACCTGAAGAGGACAGCCAGGGAAAGTAAGGGAGGAGACTGTTTTACCTAGTGAGAAAAGTCAACTGACAAGACCATTATATATTACTACAAGGAAACTCAGAGTTTTTTCAAGGCTCATACAGAGACATCAGAAATCAAGCATCTACATGCAATTTTTCCTTAGTATTTAAATATACAGACAAGATCAACAAAGATTTGTGTCTGTTACAGTAGCTTCACTTGCATTACAATGGTTGCAATTCAATTCCTCTCAGCAAAATATGCAGTAAGAAGCTGATAAGACAGCTATTGATTACTGCTATATGACAAATGAAATTTGGACGACTTTAATGTAAATTTTCCATAATTCAGCATAATTTGTGAAAGCCAAGAAATAAGAAAAGACAATGAGCTTGGCATCAGTATTGAGATCATTGTTTTTCATTAAAGGATAATGGGACACAGCATTTCTTAAAATGTGTATATTCAGATAAAGATAGAGTTTTACAATAGCATTTGGAGAACTTGGAGAACAATCTAATTTCCTATATAATTTCTAACTTCATCTAGATTAACAAATCTGTGACTGCACCACTCTGGATAATTCTTTATTAAACTTAATCTATGGCATAGTAGATAGTAGGAACACTGGGTGGGGCATAAGATGAAGTTCTAGAGCTATTTTTCTTAAGTTCTAGAATTACTTCTGTCAAATTTCCTTGCTTACAAACATATCTTAACCTCATGAAGTAAGCTGAAAAATAACTCAGAAATAGTATCAATGGAAATATATATTGATGTTGGCAATTACAGATTTGTTTTTTATCCCTGGTATTTTTCAGTGTCTACTGCTGTCTCCTTAAGTCCTTTCTTTCTTAAATTACTGTAAGTACTATTGCAGAGATAGCTAAAAGAAAATATTGACTAATTTTATAAGTTTTTTTTTTAAAGATTTATTTATTTATTTGTGCATACAGAACTGGGGTACAGGCCAGAGGCTCAGGGGCAGTGAGAGGCTTCACCAGAGACGAGTGGGGAGCAGAACAGGCAGATCGACGAAGTACACTGCTGAGGGAAGCAGCGGGCGGGTCAGGAGAGGTCTGGCTCGCCATGTGGTCTCCTCCTGGGCAGGCGACAGGCGGGAATTGAACTCATGCCGAAGTGGCTTCAGATTCTCAGTGCTGTGCTTTAACCCGCTGCGCCACCAGAGAGAGCCTATAAGTCTTTTTTATAGAATTTATTGAGCACTTACTCTAGGCTTCATTCCACAGGAAACATAAAGGAAGTATCTGTCCCTGTTCTCTATAAGTTATACGTTTACTTGGGGAAATGAAATCATAACACAAGCAAATATTAATTTACAATACAAATCAGTGAGGGAGTAAGGTCCCTCAAAGTGGAAAATACAGGAAAAGCTATAGTTTGTTATTTAAAAAATTAGTAAACCCTAAGCACTTTGAACATTAGGCATCTTAGAGAATTTAATACTGACTTTAAAAGATTAGCAGATTTGGGCTCTCCCTAGTGACACAATGGGTTAAAGTAGCACATTATGAAGCTCTCCGAAGCCACTGCAGCACAAGTCTGATACCCAGCCAGGGAGACATGGCAGGAGAGGCATAGCAGACCTCTTCTGACCCCCCTATTGCTCCCCTCAGCAGTGGTCCTTGTCAATCTACCTGTTCTGCTCCCCACTCTGTCTCTGGTAAACACTCTCAGCCACCATACCTCTGGCCTGTATCCCAGTTCTGTATGCATAAATAAATAAACCTTAAAAAAAAAAGATGAGTAGATATTGTGTAAATAGGAGGAAGAAGAAGAACAAAATAAGCAAAGCATGGAGGTTAAGGATGTGGTAGGAGAATTTTGAGCAGATATAATTTCTGCCCCAGTGACTTCCAAGCTAGTTAGCTTGGTAAGCATCCTTGAGGATTTCTATGTCTGACCTTACCAAGAAAGCTTAAGTTGGCCACAAACTATCAGAGGGGAAAGAATAGCTTGCATGGTAGGGTTCTGGGTCACTCTTTACTTACTTAAACATTTAAACAATACTGTCCTCACTAGGTGCTAGGCATGGTTTTAGGAATGTTCACGTGTTAACATTAAATCTTCATAAGAGCCACAAAATAGAAGCACTGTTTTTATCCCTATTTTAAGAGGCCAAAAAAAAAAAGAATCAGAATCATGCAGAGGATCAATAACTTGCACGAAGTGACACAGCTTGCTGAATGATGGAAGTGGAATTTGAGCCCAGATATTATAACTTCAGAATCTTGACTCCCATGTAAAACTAACTGTATGATTCAAGTTCCATTGAAACATAGCACAAATGCATGTTAGTGATTAGTCACATTTACCTCTTTTGTATAGCTGAAAGCACCCCACTAAAGCTCTTTCTGCAACAGTCTTGTCACTTGCGTGTTATTGCTTTTCCTCTCCTTGGCTTATACAAGGCATTATTTTTGCCCAACTGCCATTGCCTTCTCAAGCTGAGCATGCCTGCCACACTTCCATGAGGCAAGGTGGGCAACTGATGAGGAAAGATCTTGGTGCATTCAATTAAAAAGTGTTCAGTAGGGCCCTCCCTGGTGGTGCAGCGGGTTAAAGCACAGCACTAAGAAGCTAAAGCCACTTCAGCATGAGTTCAATCCCTGTCCCAGAGGTGACCACATGGCACGGCAGACCTCTCTTGGCCTGCCCACTGCAATGTATTTCATTGATCTGCCTTTTTTGCTCCCCTCTCTGGCTCTGGTGAGAGCCACTGCACCTCTGACCTGTACCCCAGTTCTGTATGCATAAATAAATCTTTTTTTTTTTTAAAAAGTGTTCAGTAACTATAAAAATTCAAGCACGAAAAATAAAATCAAATCCCTCATGGATGTTGATTGGGTTGTTAGCAAAGGTTTGCCAAATTTTAATAAGACTGATAACAAGAACTATAAATCTCTTCAAATTGTTCTGTAAACATTTGAATCGGACTTAAGAATACAGAGTACATGAACTTCACTGATCTGTTCTTTTTAGCTGGCTTTCATGTTACCAAATTGGCAACATATGTCAACAGACCAATTGACCTTCAAGCCAGAGTTTGAATATCTTAGGTGTATGTCATTTCATCTTTGGCTTTGATCGGCTGTTAAGAAAGAGAAATATAATTAATAACACATTGTTCTGTGCAGCTGACCGAGTAACTGGTATTTGAGAAATGCTTTTGAGGTACCTAACTTGATTTGAAAGTTACTTGTAAAGAGGGCCCTCCCTGGTGGTGCAGTGGGCTAAAGCACTGCACTAAGAAGCTTAAGCCACTTTCACATGAGTTCGATCCCCGCCTGCCCCGGAGGTGACCACATGGTGCGACAGACCTCTCCTGACCAGCCCACTGTCCCCCTCTTCATCAGTCTGCCTGTTCTGCTCCCCACTGTCTCTGGTGATGTCTCGTACCACCTCTGCACCTCTGACCTGTATCCCAGCTCTGTATTAATAAATAAATAAATCTTTAAAAAAAAAAAAAGTTACTTGTAAAGAAGCTGGGAAAAGATGCAACATCTTTCTAGCAGTACCTTTACAGCATTTGTAATTCAGAAAAATCTGAAGCAGGTTTGACCAGCACAAAGTTATAACTGAAAATAAAATATCTAAGGATGATTAAGGAAAGAATTAAATTTTAAAATGAGAGCTCATAAGGCTCCTTATGAATGATTAGTCAATTCCCTTCCTGATACAGACAATTTAATTACATCTCCTTAAGGCAGCAGCATGACCCACCTGACGATGGTGACTGAAGTGCCACTGTGGACTCTTACGTCTGAGTTTCCATTATAAACAGCAATTTTGAAGTTTAAAATCCGTCATCTCAAATTGCTTCAGATTTTAACTTAGTGTATGAGCTGGTAGTCCAGCTGCCATTACATATATATAAAATAAGTATTTGAAATCTTTCAAGACACTTGTGAATAAAAAATAAAAGTATACAATTTGCCTTCTTCTTTCTTCAATCACTGGTCTAAAAGAAATGTGTGAAAGATTTAGTCTAAAAGTGTTTCAATACTGGTTTTGATCCAAATGAATGAAAACTATCCCTATTCATTTGAATGGGGATTACTGTCATAACAAATATTGGAAAGGAGAAAGTGCAATATTCTTTCAAAAATGAAAGACTGTCTACTTAGAAAGGCTGATTCCCAAGCTCAAACTAGATCCTACTGGATTTTTACTGTTACTAATAATTTCCTTTGACAAATTTTAATTCATTTTTAAAAATTGTAAGTATAAATTTCAAATTTTTCACTAAAATTTAAAATTCAAGAATTTCATATGTTTCATCCTAAATGTAGTTTTTTCAAATTAGCAGTGTACTTACTGAAAAATTGAGGTATATTTCTGATTTGGTTATTCTTAAGAACCACTCCTTTTCTGTTACAGAAATGATGCCAAGTTCCCACATCACAAATCTGTTCATCTTTCTTTGTAAATTGTTTCTGTATTTATGAGAAGGAACTCAAGTGTTGTTTAATTGTTGCTTATGTAGCTGTATATAGTCTACCTTATGACAGACATTATGAAGACAGAAACATTTCATTCTCCTATGGTCATTTTCTGCCTTCCTTTCTCCAGATGTGACTGATGTATTCTTAGGAAATACAAAGTATCATTAAAATGCATTTTCTTTTTTTAAGAAAACACCTGTATGTAAATTTGTAGGGATTTTAAACCTAGAAAATCTCTAATGTGAACTGAGGTACTTGATCTTTTGTACTTGAATTTGTATGTGTATGTGTGTATATACAAATATAAACGCACACACACATACATATATATATATACATACACACACATATATATCACTTATATATATGTCACTTAAAATATAATAATAATTATAATAATTTAACCTTGGAGATGTTATTGTCATAAACATAGAAAATATCCAGTAGCAAAGGTTGAACTGCAAAATGTAAAATGCCAAATACTTGACAATAATATGCAAAACTAAGGGGTTAATGTTGGTTGTAATGTAGACTTTAGGAAATGTGAAGCATAGATACTGTGAATTCTTATAAGGTAAAACTCTGCTAAAGCAAAACTTTGCTTCCTTTTCTAACATCAAACAAATTAATGCATACTCATCAACAAAATTCCAACTCAATCTTTGGAGGGAAAGATTTCTCCCCTAATTACCTATTTCCCACTCTATTTTTGCCTTATATCCCAATATATATAAACATAAGAGAGGACCAGATAAAAATTTTATGCAGAAGCCCATAAACAATCAGTGATACACTGCAACTCAATCTGTAAGGCAGACATTTGGAGAAGGTGAAAAGAGGTGCCAATTGTGAACTCCACTGTCTAAATGTCACAGGATAGAAACTCAGAATACACAGCACTGAATGATGTGTAAGGCTGATATGTATCATACATGCTCTTAGATACCCAACTCCTAATTTTTACTGCAAATAGCCATGTTTGCATTTGCTCAATCATATTCATTGAAAACATAGTATTTCACTATGATATACACAAACACACACACACACACATAAAATAGGGTCCTTACTCTCAAGTAATTAACAATTCAAAAAGTGGTGGGGTGGAGGGCAGAGGAGAGGTTTTCAAAGGGACCAAATCCCTCTAACATTTGAGGATAAATATTCTTTAATCCAAACACTGTATCATATATAGTTTCTCCTGTGAGTGTTGGGGTGGGGGAATAAAAATTATCTGTAAAGATGAAAAGTAACTTTTGAAATCAAGTGAAACTTTTGTCATTATTGAACATGTGATCAGTCTTGAGTAATTTGAAATAGAGGTGGTTATTAGGCTTACTGACATTTGTCTAAAAGAATTGCCTGAATGGGAAAGGAGAAGACAGCAAGTAAGAGAGATAAATCTGATGGAAAAATAATAGACTCTATTTTCTCATCACATACAATTCATTTATCTTCCATGTACTATTTTCAGGCAAACCTCTCAATTAACATAGATAATCAGAAACAACATTTGCATATTTTAATTCAAAGTACAATCTGTACTTTGTACCTTAATATTCCATCAAAGTATGCCAAATTTAATTTTTAAGATATCATAAAACCTATAATAAGGGTATTTACTAAGGTCAGCTCATCAAAGCTGAAATAGGTGGTTAGTGAATTTGAAGATATTTGGTTAAAACAACTCCAATTCAACATAAATTTGCAAAGATTTTTAGACCCAATAAAGATAAAGAAAAAATGAGCAGATCATTCTTACTTGACAATTGTTTGTCAGGTTTATACAAATGAGTTTCTCAAGTTCTTTTGACAACAATTTTTCACGAATAAGGTGAAAATAAGGTCTCTCTAACTCCAATGTTTGCACAACTTCTTATCTTTATACACATTATAAATTCCACATGGAAATTCAACTATTAAAAGAGTAGCAATTTTCAGAAGATATTTTAAAATAAACAATTAGCACCACATTTAGTATATTTTGAATTTGTCAAAAGAAGGTCAAATGGCTTCTTCATTTACCATACATTAAGTTTTTAACTTCAGGGATAAAAAATATCCAAGGACTTTTCCCACAGTTGCCAAAGCAGTTAGTGAATCCAAGTAAGTAAGAAAGAGAAAGAAAGGGAATAGTTTAGTCTCCCTCTTGTACCATGCCAAGATTGTGATTTTTCTGTATCAGCACATCACATTTAAGCCAAATGTTTGAGGTGAGGCCTCACCTTGGGCATGAGTCTTAGATGTGGAACCTGAGATTCAGAAAGGTTAAAAGCTGATCAAGATCCATATCCTGAATCAGGCTTGGCTGGAACCCACCAAAGCACAACCTGAAGCTAGGAAACTCTGAATAGGACTGTTTGCATGTTAAAGAGTTAGTAACCATCATAAAGAGAGGCAATTTTGACTTGAATAAAGACACTGGTTGGAGGCCTGGTGTGAACAACAGACATTGCTCTAGAGTTCTTACAATATTTTATGGAGGAAAAAAAAAACCGTCTAATCTATGTTGCCATTGACATTCTTCCTATTTCTTCTAATTGTAGGCTGCACATTTAGGGATGGTTTTGAACAATGCCTCAAGGCAGTCTTCAACTGAAGACAGCTGGATCTGACTGGCTCTTTAAGAATATAAGATTTTACTAACTCAGATGGAGTTTAAAGAGATGTCATTCCATGGACCCAATCTCTAACAGGCCTCAAATCTCTAAATGAAATTTTTTTTAAAATGTGGACCCATTACTCAAGCTTTCACCACCCAAAATCCAAAGGTCACAGTTTGCAGTCTAGACCTGAATCTTAAATTCCCACTCACTCTTTCTCTGAGTGCAGTGCCATGATTAGGAATTTCTACTACATTGTCTAGAAACTTCTGTGTATATAAAGATCCAGAAAAAGGTGCTGACCATTTTTTGTTTGGCTTTTTTATCCAATAATGCATGATAATAACAGACTTTAAGTGACAGGTATATCATTGGGATTAAGTTTAGAATTACCTGGGTGACTTGAAAACTGAGCTTTAATAAAGGAAACATCAGCATTTCATGAAAAGAGGAATTTATTTTAAGTATTACTCAGCTGTATTTTGCAAAATTACCCTTTGTATAGCACAATTATGGTGTATATATAGTTAAATGACTGGGTGTTTAATCCACTAGCAAATTATTAGCCTTATAAAACTGTGTGGTCTTTACACAGGTAGAGAAATTGCTAAGTTGCAAATAATATTATCATGTATCTATTGGGTTCATGTGAATTACTTTCAAACTAGAAAAGATCCCATTTATTAACCTAAGATTAATCCCATACTTTCTACCCAGTGCTTGTTGTAATGCCCACTGATGAGTGCCATAGCTGCCATCTTAAATAAAATGTTTCTCCTGAACAATGCCTAAATGTGCCTAAAATTGCAGACGACAGTTGTGAGCTTTTTTTGCCTGCTTATCTGTCTGCTTCCAATGTGACCCTAAATTAGGCCTCAGAAGGTATAGTGTTTAATACAGATTCCGGGCACAATATACCTTCTCACAATTAGTTGAAAGTGCTGTTTTGTAATTAAAGGGTGAAGTGGGGCATGATGAACATATGGAAAAGGAGACCCTTAATAAGTGATGGAGCCTTCAAAAGAAATTGCTAATTAGTATGCATTTGATGTGCACTATACCAATTTTAAGACTTTGCCTTGAATAAATTGCTATGTTGGGTGTTCGAAGGAGTGGTGAGATTAGCATTTACAAAGGGGGCAATTTTCTGTCTTCTTGACTCTGTTAAATGGAGGAAATAACTTCCAAGACTGGAGCAGTAGTTAGCCCATCAATCATTCTCACAGCTGGAAACTGGGGATCCCAAATGCGGAGATCAGTTAATCCGTCAGCTAATAAGTTCATAGTGGCACCATATGGCGCAGGGCCACTCCACACTGGGACAAGGACAGAACTGTTTACACAGGCATGCTGCTTTCTCAGGTAGCTCCCTGCTGACAGAACCCTTTGTTCTGAAGGATCAATTTACTTTGCACAGTAAATTGACTGAATTGATCAGTTCAGAGCATATAATTGTTGGCTAATCCTGTGGAATCATGTCCCATCCATGTGAGAGGGACAAAGGGTGCTGCCCATGTCCAGGTCTGGGGCACCATCCTAGGCCTATTCTCATCAGACAGGCTCGACCCTGATTAAAGGACCAGTGGATAGTAGATATGTAGTAAAAATTGACTTCAAACACCAAAGGGAATAGAAACCCTGCAATGCTCAGTAGGGCTCTTCTGAGTGTTTTTACTCAGTGGGTATCATGACTTAACTTGGAATAAAAGCAGTCAAGCCAAGCAATTTAGGTTGCTGACTTTTTCTAGATACTCACCTGGAAGAATGAAAAGTTTTTCCTTCCTCTCCAAATCTAATAGTTAACCACACTTTAATCATATCTAAATTACTTCCTAGCTTTCAAAAAGGAAAGGAGCTAAGAAAGAAAAAGTTAAGAGCTATGTCTAGAAAAGCATGGAAACTGCAAGCAAAGTGAGAAAAGCACTTCTTAGGCATTGAGCAAAAGTGACTGAGGCACCCACTGTCTGGCCTGTGTATGGGAAAGTGGATGGGGCTTTGCAGAGCAAATGAGAGCAGAATCTTCCCATCCCTGTACATTGGTGTGAACCCTGTCGCTTTGTTCTGTAGATGTGTTTGATCTGACTTTGTTTTTTCCTTCTCACATAAAAATAAAAGAAGAATAAATAAAATGAAAAAATTCTACCAATAGAGATAAATGTTGGACATAGTTCCCTCGAACTAAAGGTTTTCTTCAATAGCTAGTGTCAATAGAATCATTTCACATCAATGGCTTGAAAAGAGACCTGTGTTCAAAAGGAACTGAAGCCATTTGGAGTTGCTGGGAGGACATTTGCTTATTAAATGTCTGAGCAGTAATGAACTTTATACAACTAGACCAAGAGTTTCCACCAATTAGGGAGCTATTGATTTCTTTACTTATTTTACTGAGAATGGCTAAAATTAGAGTAAGAAGAAGATGCAGCAAATTTTTAGTTTGATATTATGTGAAATCTATCTTGATTTTTCTCTTTTCTTTAAAATAATATATGGAGAGGAGCACACAGTTTAATAATACTTGATGTATTTAAAAGATCTAAAATTAACAATTCACGAGTATCAGCAGTGTACCTCCCAAATTCCTGTTTCTGGAATTTTCCCATTTGTGGAATTTTTTCATTTGCCTATTACCACATTCACAGAACACAGGGTTCTGAAAACCCTATATTTTGAAAAATGCAAAATCAGAAAAACATTTGTATATTTTATTTTAGGGACTGCCATAATGAGAACTAGGTAAAATACAAGTAATGTTGTAGAAGCACCTTTAACTTGTGAAATAAGAGAGAGAGAAAGCAAATTGCATGAAGAAAACATCATAAGCAGGAGTCTAATGTGAAAACAGGAACTTTGCCAAAAAAAAAAAAACCTTTTTACAGAGCAAAAAGCCTTTGTAGTTTCTGCCAAAATTTCTTCCTTGAATTTTGTGATCAAATTGAATTCTAGTCTCCATAAATTTTATATGAGAAATGTTGAACTCTTTGTAAGTCAGTTGTGTCTTCATTTTCCATTTATTTAAGTAAAAATTGTCCAAGTACACACTATGAAGCCAACTTGCATTTCCAGGCTCTGAATTACCAAAATCAAATCCGTCCCCTTTTTCCTGTCCTGAATATTGCCAAATCTTTCCCTGTCTCAGCATTTTCTAGATTTTAGAGCCAATACCAAAGCACTTACATTCTAAACTAAAAGAGCTCATAGTCATTGAAACATATGGTTTAGTTTGCCTCTTCATGACCTGAGATATATATTGAATTTTATTTAGATATATATACACACACGTATATATATATATATATATATATAAAGACTAACTTATATATCTATATTATATATTATATATATATAAAAATTAACTTACAGTCTTTGTTAGTATAAGGTGTAGTTTCAGAAAGGAAAAATTATATTTTATCAAAATATTACCCAGGAATTTCCACTTGTTATGTTCTTAAGTGCATTTATATTTTCCCTGTTTTCTAGATTTTCCATAACCATTAAACTGGAAATATATGAATTTTTTATAAGTCAGAAAATGGAGAATGTTCTTCAGCCAGTGGCAATGTATTGTAATATTTAGGAGTGATTTTCAATTCACTACCTCAAAATCTTTACATAACGTCTTCAACATGTTTTACCTTTTTGTTTTTTTCTTAATTAGAATCCAAGGGAAAATATATGCTTTCTTCTCCCCTTTGTTATGACTGACCTTCTCCTCCCTGGGCCTTTCTCAGGGAAGACAAAGAAAACTTCTCTCCCATCTCATTATAGAATGTCCCCTTGTAGGCTTTATCTCTTAAATGCATCGTTAAGATTTTTTTTTTTCTTTCTTCTTCTTTAGTTTCAGACTAAAGAAATGCCTATTCAGGGCTTTTAGAAATTTGCTGTTTTCAGAACTAGCTTTGGGTGCATGGGTTGGTCAGTAGAGTTCTTCATAGACTGAGAAAAGTCAAAGGTCAAGTCCTTGGGTGATTTCTCTTCAATGTTGTGACAATTTATCTACCAACTAATATTTTCTTCTCAAATTCATAATATTTCCCTTCCTTATGTTATCTCCTTAACCATGATTCCTGTTGCTCACATTGTATATTTTGCTATTTGTCTTTTAGATTGTTACCCTCTCCACATGAGGATGAGATTTGTTTGTTTTGTTCACATCTGTGTCTCAGCATTTTGAGCAGCATCTATAACATAATAAACTCTCAAAAATGTTAAATAAATTAATGAGGTGAAACTTCAATCATTTTTTCAGATTTATAAACAAATCAGATGTAAACATGAAATCAAATGTATAAGTTTGTGCCAATGAAAGTTATTGAAAATAATTATTTCAAGTCTTATTTGCAGATTTATTTTTCTATAACTCTGTAACTATCTGTTATTCAGACTGGACTATCACTGACTTCTTGAGTGAATTTTCTAGGCAAAAAAAAGTAGGAAACAACAAAGTAGGAGAAAGTGATATCCTTTATTTTGTTGCTTATTTGATGTTTTAATTAGAGATTTGATATATAACACAAGAACTAAAGCCTAATAATATTATAACCATGCATTTAATTTTGTCCATATAATGGCTTCTATTTCTGTTACAATGAGCTATTAGGAATTAATGCTTTGGTGGAGAAATTTAAGGGTTTTTTTATTTACTTTTTAATTTGTTTTGCATAGGACTGGGCTACAGGCCAAAGATGTGGGAGATGAGAGGTTTCATCAGAGCCACAGTGGGGAGCAGGACAGGCTGACTGACTGACTAAAATACACTGCTAAAAGGAGCAGCATGCAATACAGTACAATGTTCGTTATTTCCCTGATCAGGATCAAACTCAGGCCACAGGGGTTGTAATACTAGACTGAACCCCTACACCACCAGAGGGGCCTGAAAGTTCAAGGTTTGAAATATACAACTTTAATAAAGAACATGTACAAAATAATTACATAGAGGAGGTTACACAAATCCCTTTCTTCCACAAATTTGTGATCCATACACTGGTGTACTGGGACAACTTACTGGGTCAAAAGTGTTGATTTTATACATCTTTTCCAAACTTTCAAACTTTATTTAATAAATTTTTGCTGACTTACAATGTGCTAGGTGCTGTTCAAAGACTAGGACACAGAAATGAACATCTACCATTTATTGATTTCTTGAAATTGACCATGGGAGAGTATCTCAAAATTGGCAAATGCTATCAAAAATGACAGGTTGCTGTCATTTTTCAGCACCCTACTAGTCCAATCAAAGTCTGTAAAATCAAAAGTTACTTGGTACACTACTAAACAAAAAAGAAATACAACTCCCAATATAAAATACTTTGACTCACATTAACCTGGAAAGCATTAAGTAGATTTCCCAATTCTCTTCCCAATTATGCCTATTTCCTCTTTTCCTATCAAGCAATGAAGACAGAATTCAAGTGTCACTCTTCAGCCGAAGAGATTTACCATAGAAGCAATTATTTTTCCAGGTGTTCAATGGGTGTTTATCATATGATTAATGATGATGGTATACAGGTGAACATATTTTAACCCAAGGAAAGGTAAAATGCTGCTTTTTTTTTTAATGCAGGAAATCAGTTTGTATAGGTACGCCTCCACTGACTAGTAGTTTTGTGCAAAATTATTTAAAAATGAGCAGAAAACCAGGAAGTTCCTTCTGTTTCATTTGCAAAAATGGTAATATACTTGTGTAAAATGCACTAAAGGAAACCATGACTGGCTAAGAAAAAAAAATCTTTAGTAGGACAAAAAAGGTTGACATATTTTAAATAGATAAAAGAAACCAAAAGGCCAAAATTTTGTCGCTTCACATGTGGGATGTGTTTTAGAAAATTTAATACTCCTTGAACAAAATAGAAATCATGTGTTTGAATTCCTTGACTTTTGTAATAAGAAGACCTTACCCAACTCCAGAAGATAAGACAACATAAGAATAATGGGTTTTCTAGAAAGGGAAGAGAAAGAAGAGGGAACAGAGTTTCTATTTAAAGAAATAATAGTGAAAAATTTCCCAGATCTTGGGAAAAGAATTAAGTACACAAGACTATGATACTAAAAGCACATTTGTTTACCTAAAAGTAAAAAGTTCTATACCAAGACACATAATCAAGAAAACTTCAAAAGTGCAAGCCAAAGGAAGAATATTGAAGCTGCCTGGTGGCATATAATACTTATCTACAGAGGTACTCCCATCAGGTTTACATCAGACTTCTCAGACGCAACTGTACAAGCAAGGGCAGAATAAAATAACATATTCAAAATAAGTGAAGATAAAAAAGTATCACCAAGAATACTAAACTCTGCAAGACACTCCTTGAGATATGAGGAAGAAAGGAAGACATCCCAAGACAAACATAAACTGGAGTTTGCAAGCACTATACTTTCCCATAGGAAATGTAGAAAGCAGTTTTTCCATCTATTTGAAGAGAAGAAAATACACACACACACACACACACACTGAACAAGAAAGTAGATAGAAGCACTAAACTAAAGAGGAAAAGTTTTTAGCAGATCCTCATGTATCATAATCACCTTAAATGTAAATGCATTGAATTCATAGTTAAAAGACAAAGAGTGGTCAATTGGATCAGGAAACAAAATCCAAATTTCTGTTATCTCTAGGAGGCCCCTGTAAGGACCAAATATAATGATAGACTAAAAGGTTGGAAGGCAATCCTACAAGAAAATGAGACAAAATAAAGCAGGAATAGTCATACATATGCCAGATAAAAAAGGTTTTCAACTAAAATATTAGCAAGAGATAGGGATTGTCACTATGTCATGATTAAGGGATTAATCCATAGCATATCTTTTATCAATGTATATGTACTCAATGAAAGAGCCTCAAAATATATAATACAACTGTTTAAAAAAAACATAAACACATACACTGGCAACAACAAAATAATTGTAGAGGACCTCTACAACACTCCAATCATCAATGGATAGATCAGCCAGGCAGAAAAACAGTAAGAAGACAAAAGCTATAAACAATTAGTCAAACAACATGGGTTTAAAAGATATTTATAGGACACTACACCTCAAAAAACTGAGTATGCATTCTTCTCAAGTGCACATAAAACATTCTCCGGCATAGATTACATTTTATGTCAACAAGTGTCAATAAATTTAATGAAGGATGAAATCGCAAATCATGTATTTCCTCTGACCACAGTAATATCAAACTGGAAATCAACAACAAAATTGAAAGCTGTAAAAATCTCTAATATATGTAGACTCAGTAACATACTACTGATAACTATTACATTAATTAAGGAATTAAAAAAGAGACAAGAGAAAACACAAACTACCAGAACCCCATAACACACAGTCAAAACAAAATCAAGAAGGAAGTACACATCAATATAGACTGACATCAAGAAACAGAAAGAGTGCAAATAAGTAATGTAACATTATACCTTAAGAGACTAGAAAAAGAACAAACAAATGAAAAGGCAGTAAAAGGAAGGAAATAATACAAATTAGAGCAGAAATGAGCAAAATGGAAATCAAAAAGGACAATCCAAAATATCAATGAAACAAAAAATTTGTTACTTTACAAAATTGACAAACCTTTGGTTAAGATTACAAAGAAAACTGAGAAGAAACTAATAAATAGGATCAGAAGTGAAAGGGGAGAAGTAAGAACATATATCTCAGAAAGGATGATAAATGTACTATGAACATCTATATACCAATAAATTAAATAACCTAGACAAAATATACTCTTTTTAGGATACATATCTTATGACTGAATCAGTAAGAAATACAAAATTTGAGCAAATCAATTACTGATAAGGGAGTTGAAATAGTAATCTAGGACTCCCAGAAAGTAAAAGCCTGGGACCAGATGGGTTAGTAAGTTCTACCAACCCTTCAAAGATGAACTAATACCTATCCTTCTCAAACTCTTTCAGAAAATTTAAGGAGAGGGAAAGCTTTGATACCAACATTACTCTGATACCAAACGCAGATAAGAAAGGTACAGACCAATATTTTTGATTAACATGCATGTAAAAATCTTCACAAAGGTTTAGCAAACTACATTCAACAATGCAATAAAAGACTCATATGTCATGATCAGGTGGGACTTTTTTCCACAGACACAGCATGATTCATCATAAAATCTACCCTAAACTTCATAATATCAATCAATGTAACATAATACATCAACAAAATGAAATATAAAAATGGTAATATCAATAGATGGAGAGAAAATACTTTACACCATTTAATTTTCATTTATTAAAAACCCTCCAAAGGCCAGGGATAGATGGAATATACGTCAGCATAATAAAGATCATATATCACAAACTCACAATTAACATTATACTTAATGTTGAAAATTGAAAGCTTTTCCTTTAAGATCTGGTACAGGACACGATGTCCACTTTCACCACTACTATAGAGCATAGTTGTTATTATGTTGTTAAAAGAAATAGAACAGCAAGAATATGGAAAGTTAGCCCCTATTCACGAATTTGAAGAAATAATATTGTTAAAGTAACCATCTTACCCAAAATAATCTACAGATTCGATGCAACCCTATAAATGTCTTTAAAGAAATAGAACAAAGATTACTGAAACTCATACAGAACCAAAAAGCCTTACTGTTAAGGACTCTGTTCCTAAAATTCAGACAATTTTAAGGCTTGTGATGTAAATCTTATTTGAAGTATGGTACTGAAATTAAATATATTGTGTCAGTTGGTAGCCTAGAACAACTCCATCCTATGCAAAAGATAAATTGTAAAATATCCACCTGTAGATATAGGAAAGTAATACATAACAAAACAACAACAAAAAACTGCCATGAGAAATAATAGCTCCAAACTTTCCCCACACAAAGGTAATACAATCTAAAATGTGCAGCTATTAATGTGGAAGAACATGAAAAGATATTAGAGTAAAAGCTAGACAAAGATGAATAAAACATCCTTGGAAATAAGCTAATACATCCTACAGAATGGGACAAAATATTTGCACATCATACATCTGATAAGGGAGTATATCAAAGAGCATAGAACTCAATGAAAAGAAAACAACAAAAAGGCCAAAATGCTAAATAGGTACTTCTCCAAAGAAACCATACAAATGGCCAGTAAGCCCATGAAAATGTTCATCATCCCTAATCAGGAAAATGCAAATCAAAACCATAATAACATCTCATACTTGTGAGAATGGCCCATATCAAAAAACATCAGAAATTATAAATGTCAATAATAGTGTAGAGAAAAATGCACTATTGGTAGGAATGAAGCTTAGTCCAGTCCTCATGGATAACAATATGGATGTTTCTCAGAAGATTAAAAATGGATCTGCCATAGGACCATAAGTTTCTACTTGTAAGTATCTATCTAAAGAATACAAAAACACTAACACAAAATAAAGCTCACATTTCCATCTTCATTGAGCACTATTTACAACAACCAACCTTTCTAAGTTCCCCCAAACAGATGATTGGATCAAGGAGATAAGATACATATACAACAATGGAATAATACAACACTAGAATACTACTCAGCAGTCAAAAATGATAGACTCATGTCATTTGCAGCAATAGGGTGGAGTTGGATGAAGCTTATACTAAATGAAATAAGGCAGTAAGAGAAAGCTATACTGGGTGGTGTCAATTATGTGTAATATGAAAAACCAAAGAAAAGTTCAGACAAAAACAAACTTTAAAACAAAAGCATGAAGGCTGACATTAAAACTGAGGCATCTAGAGGTGGAGGGAGAGGACAGGAAGTGAAAACAGATTAGGAAGAACATAATGGCCTATGGTGGATTATGGAAGCTAGGGTAAGTGCATCTGAAGGGGGAACCTATACTTTCAAAGTACTAAAAATGTAAATCAATACTATTTCAACAAAGGAATGAATAAATTTTAAAGATATGAATTGGACATGCCCAAAATAAAGGACTGAGAAACCACCCCTAAAAAAAAATAGCTAAAGACAAATGAACAATCAAAACACTAAAAATCATACAGTATATGATTTACCATGAGAAAAAGTGAACAATGGTAAAATGTGAAGAGTAGCACTGCAAGACCTTGAGATAATAAAATTATCTGAAGGAGTCAAAAAAACAAGTAGGCTAAAAACAAAAGAAGGTATTATTCGAAGAATATGTTAATGATGGTATATGAAAGTCATATGCACTTAGAAAAAGAAAATCTAATCAGCTCCAGGGTTTAACAACTATGTATCTCTACAGAGAAAGAGAAATCAAAGACAAAAAAAAAATCTTTAAAAGCAATTTAGAATAAATGATTATGTAAAAATAAAAAAATAAATGACATTTGGAAACTTCTCAGTTTTCAATCAAATATAACTAGAATTTCTCATGAAATATGATGGATGCTAAATGACAATAGAATAATGTATTTCATGAGCAAAAGAAAATAGCTGTTAATCTAAAACTGTCATTTAACAGGAAAAAATTAAGATAATGTTTTTAAACTGAGAGAATTTACCATTCTTAGATTCTAAATATGCTATTTTTAGCATATTGAAACTAGAAGGTAGCAATAAGAGCAAATTATTGGAAAATATGAATATATGCCTGAAAAAAATTTGCCTAAATAAAACTAATACACATATAGTTTACAGATTTAGAAACAATAAGGATAAAACTAGCTTGAAATACAAAATAGTGTCTAATCAGAATAAAATATTCAAAGGTCAGAATGGAAAAACAATTATAGATATTACTAAATGTAGCATGTATATAATTTTTTTAAGCTACTCAATAAAAAAATCATAATGCAAACATCTGACATTTAGAAAATACATGTTTTAAATACAGATAAAGACAGCAGGAAAAAATGGAAAAATATTTTTAATGCATGGTAGACAGAAAATGTATTTATAAAAGTAAGTGTAGGGCCCTCCCTGGTGGCGCAGCGGGTTAAAGCACAGCACTGAGAATCTAAAGCTGCTTCCACATGAGTTCGATTCCCGCCTGCCCCGGAGGTGACCACATGGTGTGGCAGACCCCTCCTGACCCACCCGCTGCTCCCCTCAGCAGTGTACTTCATCCATCTACCTGTTCTGTTCCCCACTCTGTCTCTGGTGAAGCCTCTCACCGCCCCTGAGCCTCTGGCCTGTACCCCAGTTCTGTATGCACAAATAAATAAATCTTTAAAAAAAAAAAAAAAAGTAAGTGTAAATCAGATATCCTTAGGTTGGGTCAAAAATTAAATATAAATAGTTATTAAGAGCTAACTTAAAATTTAGTACTAATTAGCTACTGACTTTTGCATGGTAGACAATATTCTAAGTGCTTTATGTGTAATGCTTCATTAATTTTTGCAACAATTCTCCATATTAGCAGGGAATACAGGAAAGTAATTCAAATCCATAGTCTGACACCAGAATCTGTTTAACTACTATGAGCATCTATAGTAATTATAGTAAAATTAAGACAACCCATGTTTGCTGACCATTTGATATGTGACAAAGTTGTGATTTTCCCATGTTAACATACTTAATAGTCATAATAAATCTATTACTCACATACTATTACCACTTTGCAAATAAAGAAAAAGAAACATAGAGAAGTTAAGTATCTAACCCAAGATTTGCAGATTTAAGTAATATAGTCTTGTTCTGGAGGCTATGTTGTTAACACAATGCCATAATATCTTCATGGTGACATGAAAGAGCTTGAAAGTAAAGGACAGAAAGTAGGTTAAAAAATGCACATCAGGAAGAGACTAAGAACACTGTGATCATAATATACATACTAGATGAAATGGGCTGCAAGTAAAAACCAAGGTTTGCTAACGTAGAGTTGTCATCTCACGATCAATAAGCATGGTTACCTATAAGAGTCAACCCTGAATTTGTCTGCATTCAACAACATAGCATTAAAGTATATATCACAAGAGAATGAGGGAAAATGATGAATATGTCACAGCAATGGGAGTAAGGACTTTCTCTCAGATACTGAGAGATTAAGAAAGCAAAAGAATTAGCAAAGTAACTAAAATTCAAAGATAAGAAGTACAGAGTTTTGGTCACACTGCAAGGCAATGATAGCCCAGAAAATGATCCAGAAACAGAAGAAAAAAAATTCTAGAGATTTAAGCTGCCAAATTCTATGGAATTTTACCCTAGTGCTGACCACTAGGATAACATAGTTTTCTTTTGGTCTTTGGATATTTTTCTGCACTCTCTCCTCTCTTCTGCATCTTTTTCTACATCACAACTTCTCTTGTCTTGTAACTTTAGTTTGTAACCCTTTGACTTGGTCGTATTCTTTCATGATTCTTAAGATCAGCTTCCAACTGTCTGGTACTCTCCCTATGTCCAATTATCTCTAAAAGAAGCATTCAATTTTGGTTATTTTCCACTTAAGAATACTCTTCACCCCAAGTAGTTGTCTGGCCTTACAGTAACTGTCTTCACCCACAGTCAGCTAAGGCCAATGAAGTCAGGGGAGGCTAGTCTAAAACGTTTCCAAGTAATATCAGCTGTTACTTTTTCCATGAAGAATCTATGGGTTTAGTGTGAATGTGATAAATTTTCTGCTAAACAATTCACTCGTGCAATTTTATTTGCAATCTAAAATGTAAGAAAAATAATTTTTGAAAGCAGAAATCCTATTTTATGTTACTAGTGACCTCTTTTTCTACCCCATAATTATTTCTCAGGCATGATCTACATTACTATATTATCTTTATAGAAGACTATTAGAAACAGGTTTATGCCTACCCTGAAAAACAAAGAAAAAAACTTTGAAAATTCAAAATTTCAAAGCTGTCAGAGCAATACAGCAGTTCTAATATTTTTCTAATTCTGTCATACCCACAGAACCAAGTAGGGAGGGAATAATCAGGGTTAAAAAGATGAATACATGCCATATAGCTAGAATGTGGGAGGAGAATTCAGGTTGATTTTTGAAAATAATGTAATTCAGATCACAGAAATGCAAGTTTAAAAGAATAAGAATTGAGATTAAACTCTAATCAGTGGTTAACAAAAAGTCTGAGGCACAGTGATTTTTGCCAATGGCCACATTGTGTGTTTCTGTTCATGCCAGAGTCCCTAGAGGGCAACAGCTACACAGAAAATGGGTGTGATTATAGTGATACGCTGTGCCACCATTTTGAGCCAGAGTCCAGGAAGGGATGCTATGGATGAGTTGTGAGTTCAAAAGATTCCAAATCTTTCTAGAGACATTTCCAAAATATTAGTGACAGCACTTCATGAGGTATAAAAACATGTATTTGTTAATGTTCAAAAAAGGGCATTGCAAAGTAGCATAAAATCAAGCAGAGAGGAAATCAGCTCTATCTCTTTCAGATTTCTATCTAGGTACATGCACTGAAACCCCCCCCCCCAATCCACCATTGATGTCTGGAAGGAGAAGGCCCCTGTCTCATGCTTTCTCTTCTGGATTTTCCTGTTTTCCTGCTTTTCCAAGCTCTTCCCTCAAAGAATGGCCCCTTCCTTAAACAAAGCAGGTCTTTGGCTGGTACAGCATGGCTGGATTGTTGGACTCAGACAGATTGAAAAGCTACAAATCTGCAATGAACCAACAATAGGTCTCTGTGACCTTTACCCCTGCCCTGAGTTGTCTGACCCCATTCCTTTGTCCATTTCACTTTTAGTCTTGGATAAGTTGCCTACAGCTCTGTCATAGATCTAGTATCATTTTACCATGCTGCTGAAGAAGTTAACATCCCAATTCAGATGATTTCAATGGAATCTAAATTAATTTTAACATCTTGTCTAACCTTGTGAAGATTTTTATATATATATATATACATATATATATACATACATATATAAATTTAAAGTTTACTTTTTGATTTCTAAGAATGCATCTCCACATTAACAATTCCCTCTTTGTTGAATTAGGAAAACGCACTGTCTCTTTCTATATGCGCACGCGCGCACACGCACACACATATATTCAGAAAGACAGGCTCATTAAATTTTTTTCAGTTTACATAGTACATAGCAACAAGTGACCTGTTAAATGATGACAAATCCTTTAGATTATGGCTTTAGACCTTTAACCTTTTGACTTTAGGCTGTATCCAGGGAGTAGTCTGAGAGGAAGAATGCAATAAACTGCTTGTAATCTAGTGGTCTCAAAAGAAATTACATCAAAACCAGCTGTTACACCACTAGTCATTAAAGACTGACAACATGTTAACTAAAATAAGGCCATTACACTGAAAAAGACTTACCTCCCCACCCCGTTGTTGAATTGCTAGAGGTCTTTTGCCTCACTTAACAACCTCAGAAAATGTGAATGCAACAAAGCAAATTTAGTACTTAGCATTAAAGTACAAGGAAGGAAGCAGCATTTGATTGAGACATAAACACTTATTTTTTATGTGTTTTTAGAGGTCTGGTCAATTTTGAACTTTGTGGCTTCAAACTTTTGGCAGATACTTGGGATTTTAAAGCAGCTAAATAATGTTTCTTAAAATTGGTAAAAGTTCATTGTGTGTGTTTGTGTAAGAGTGCACCTGTTTCCTTTTTCCCTCTTCTTTTGATATGAAGAAAGTTGGGAAGTGGTTTTTAATAATAAATACAGTTCCCCAGGTACCATTTTTTAGCTTTTTCCCACTTGGAACATTGAAGGACTTCGAGTGAGAAGTTGCATCAGTCTATATCTGACAACCAATGGCATGTCAAATTTGCAGCATAAAAGCTTGAAATGTAGTACACATCTTTCTGGGGACTGTCATCCAGCCTTCCCAGCATTTAAAATCTAGCGAGCAATAGCAGTAGGCCTCAAACATGAAAGCTACTGTCAGTATGGTGCATACAGTATAGCTGAAAAACATAGGATGGAATGCATGTTGCTATGTGCCTGCTACAAACACAACATGTACAAAAGAGAGTGCCAAGGGCATCCAGAGAAGAGAACTGGCAGAGGCCTTGAGCAAGAGGGAAAAGCTGGTGACACAGTCAGAATCCAAATTCAACAGTAACACCATTCCTATGCAACATTCTGACCTTGTTCTCTTTTGTACAGGGTTCAGCAAGTAATTTCCTCATTAGAAGAGGCTCCTTGTTGAAATCTACCCAATAATTGCAAGCTCTTCCTGTACTTTTGTATACTAAATTTGATGTTAATATTTTTTAGTACAACATATTCTAAATGTCCAAACAGATTTACCCAAATATTAAATATTCATTTTGAAATTAATTTAAAAAAATGACTATGTTATCTGCTTAGCTAATATATGTATCTTTGGATGAAATGTAAGGTCTTACCCATTATCAGTGATGCCTACTTAGCAAGTCTTCGTAATAATTACAACAATAGTACTATAAAGGTAACAAATTGCATTGTCTCATCAAAAAGTGAGGGCAAACCAAAGTAAAAATCACAAGACTTCTAACTTTGTTTCCTACTGTTAATCTACATACATATTCTGAAAAGGGTTTTAATATAGCGTTTATACACTCCTTGGATTTTTAAGACTTTTTATACTTGTTTAGAAAGAGCAATTCTCCATGTATTGGGGATACTAATGACTTCTCATACAGTGAAAATCCTGGTATTATTCCTTTAGTTTACATTTTAGGAAGACTCAATATTGAAGAGGACATATAGAAAAATATAGTACACTCCTTTTTGATGATACTTTATTTAATTCACAAGTGCTCCTGATTTAAAACTGCCTTCAGCAATCACAGGAATGAGCTCTGGGCCGGCCATGCCTCTATTGCCTGACTATAACTGGATCCAGGGACAGACATCTAACGTAGGTTCAATCGATCAGAAACTCTTAATCTTAATTTTGGAATTAGGACTTAGAGATTATTAGTTGGATTATTTTGACATGATGCCAAGCCATATACTGTTAAATTCAAAGACTATGAGCGACATGTTTGTAAGTCAAGAGGGCTGAACTTCAAATACAGAACAATGAAGCACATGCTTTCAAAAGTAAAAATAAAAGATAAGTAACAACTTTGGTGATGAATGAGTATAATGCTGCATGCTACTTCACCAGACATTCTTATATCTTTACAATATATTTCATACATTTTGCTACTGTAAGTCTATATCAAATTGATTGGTATCATGTGTATAGTCCTCAATAATATAGTAAGAGTCTATACAAACCAATTTGTTTAAAATTTTTTAATTGTCTGAAGAAGGTGAGGAAAATACAGAGATCTATAAGTAGAGAAAGCAGTTAGAATAAATTTTATGTATTTATCACAGTAACTAAAATACAAATGAAAAAGTTTTGTACTAGTAGTATTAAATCCATTACATTAGAAGTTCATTATGTTTCTGGAGTAGATTCATGCATCAGTTAAGAGTCAAATGGTTTTGACTTTTTTTCTGAGCATTGACCAAAAAAGCCATCTACCTATCTATTTATTCATTTATCCATTCATCCATCCATCCCTCTATCATGCTTTGGTTGTAAAAAGATCCTTTCATGGGTTCAACAAACAGTGGTATATATCATATGTCATAAGAAGAAAGAATTCTATTTGAAGGGGCTCCCATTGGCCAGAATTGGGACAATTTCTTGTCTAAATTTATTAATAATAATGAAATAAAAACTATTGAAGAATAGGAAATTATGAGTGAATATCAATAACTAATACATAAATCAAAAGGAAACATTCTGACTTAAGATTGAAATGAATGTCAGATGCTAACTCATAAATATGGGCATAGTGCTATGTTAGAAAAATCAGCATTTTGCAATCATGATAGAAAAGATTGGGTTGGACAAAAATTATCAGTAGATACTAAAACCAGACAGTAATTTGGCACAAGAGCAGAACATCACATAGCTTTAAATTAATTTTCTATAGACTGTTTAATGTCAAGAAAGAAAAAAATAGTAATTATATAGTAATCAATCTGTATTTGATCACATGAACAAAAATATTATCACCAGTGAGGAACAAATGAGTATCATGCACCTCTAGATGTGATGCCCTGAATGATACAATATCATCTAGGTGGAGTATTGGACAAGAAAGAATAACTGAATTACTTCATGAAAAACCCTTTCAGACAAACAAACTGACAAATGGTCTATTCATTTTTAACTTTTTAAAATGAAATAGTTCTATTGGATGGTGTTAAATGATCATCATTTCCAAAGTGTACTGTTCATGAGAATCATTTGAACCAATGGTTAAAAATGCCCCAAACCCTGTCTTGTCAGCAAACATCACACATTATTCTGATGCTGTTTTGAATGAATCAAGCAATACAAACAGCATATAGTAAATAAACATGATAAATGTTACAGTAATTTTAAACAATTTTTTCCCATTAGTGAAACTTACTTCACTGAAATGAGGGTTCACGTAACTCTTCACACTGCCATTTCAGAAGTGGAACTGATATTCTATTTTTAAAGGATGGGAAATATCAATGTCATAAAAGGTTATGAAAATGCTACAAATTAAAGAAGATTAGAGTGATGATGATAGTTAAATGCATTATCTGACCTAAAGCCTACTTGGGGGTGGGGGGTGTAGGGGCGACCAGGGGAGGAAAACAAGTTATAAAAAATATTATGAGGTAAATGTTTTAAATTGGAAAATGAACAATAAACTACAATGTTAAATTTACTGAATTAGAACATTGCATAATGGATACATGAGACAATATCCCAAAATACACAAGGAACTACTATGGATAGGAAATAAAATAATAACCAAGTGGTATATAACTTATCTTTAAGAGGTCAGTCTTTGATAGCCTTTTGATTGATATCTAGCCTTACATTTTATACTGTAAGTTAAAATTATTACAAATAAAAAAATTTAATGTTTTTGAACAATTAAGTCATAGACCAGAGTGAAATAAGAGCAAAAATCTAATCAAATATTTTTCAAACTGTTTTTAAAAGATGTTAACAAGAGCTCTGAAAAACATAACTATTTCAAGTTTAAAGGTTTAAGATGCAAGAATAAAAAATACAAATTCATTATTAAAGAGCATCCTTATTTGTTAATGATAATTATGAACATCCAGAAAAGAACTTGAATTTGACATGTTAACAAATAGACTTAGTCATTGAACTCTTACCAATGTCAATCTATCATCTTTTCCTCCCTTTGTCTAATATCATGACATAGAGATAAAGATCTGGACTGCACAAATGATAAATGTTTATACTTTTACCCAAGGTGATATAGCTTGTAAATAAAAATTAAACTATCTAATATCTGATACCTTCAGAATAATTACTATGTGATAGAACTTTAAATGTGTCTTCCTCATTGCATAAAGATGTTATGGTATTGATATACTATAGATACATCTCAGAGAGGTCATGTGACTTGCCCACTGGCATACATTGAAAAATATCAGGAGAGAGACTGGATCTAGTCTGTTTAGCTTTGAAACTATGAATTTGACCTCCAAACTATCCTATCAGATCAAATTTAGGGCCAAACCTTGGGCCTTCCACTTCCAATCCAGACATCTTCTGTGGGAACATTTAAAATGACCTAATTTATTATCTTTTGAAAATTTTAGAATCTGCCCAAGAGTTGAACAACCTGCTAATCATGGTGCTCTTGTTTATATGTACTTGATTTGTTTAAATTCAAAATTAAATTCTTTGACCCCTCAAACATTAAAAGGACAGGGAATGTTACAAGTTACTTTAAGTGACATTCTAAAAAGATGAAAGTACAGCAATAGAGAGTTAGATAAGTTTTCTAGACTCAGTGTAGGAGAAGGAAACTAACGATAAATGGGTTCAAGAGGGTTGGGGAGGTGATAGAAGTACAATTTTTCAGAAGATGTGATATATATTCTCTTAGTTATTTAAAAAATGAAATCCTACAACTTACAAGAACATGAGCAGACTGAGAACCTAATATGCTTAGTGATATGAGTCAAAGAAAAACAGGTAGCAGATGATTTCACGCATAAAGAAACAAAAGGCAAACTTTTAGATTACAAAACCAAATTAGTGGTTACCACAGGGGAAAGAAGGTAGGCAAATTGAATATAAGGGATCAATTCTTTGATAAAGGATTTTAAGTGATGAACGTAATGTACTATACAAAGAAGTTCATTTATAATGATGCACATTGCTCTTTAACATGAAAAAGTTGATTTCATCTTCCCAATAAGCACATATATGATTATTATCTCAAAGCATATTAAAATATGGTTAACCTCAAAAAATTCTGATTGCTGGATTGGCTATGTATTATTTCAAAATTCTTATAGATAGTATTGTCCTCTCACTTTTGGAGACTTCTGAAGAGTCTTAAGTAGCACTTACATAGCATTTTATATTGTTCAGTGTTCTACAATCAATTCCTTTATTTATTCCTTATATTATCCTCTTGATATGGGACACTAGTTTGTGAAATTTTCTGAATAGATTGTAGATAAAAATTATTCCAAAATATCACATGTAAATCTAATAGAAAATTGTCAAAGTTGTAAGACTGCTCTTTCAGCGGTCCAATGAACAGCCCCTGTCAAATTTGCCAGCCAGGAGCATGGCTGGTGAAATCACAATCAATGCAAAGTCTAGATAATTCTAAAGAAGAAAGTTGCTGAATCATATCTATAGTCAGAGAGAAAATGTATCTAAAAGTATTTTTACCACTGATTAGTTTCTGAAGTTAGTTGCACATCAACCTAATTTTCTTCCCACTTCTAATTTTCAAGTATCTTCCTATATAGGGCAGCTTTCTAATTCCCACCTAAATGGAAGTACTAAGCAGCTCCTTACTTTGATATGTGTTGCAATAACATTGCAAGAACAAGGACCTGCTACTAATAATGAAGAATTATGGTACAGAAGGTAGTGCTTTCCTTAGCAGCCACTGATGTAAAAGTTGACTGCTTTTAGGCTGCAGTCTCCTCTGTAGACTGGGTTCATAACTGCTACAACTAAATGACATGTTGCCTGCAAGCTCAGCTAACTGTGTACAAGAATAATGTGGATCTCACTTACTGTTTATTTTACTAGTTTTGGCTTATCAATCAAAATCTACTAGGAACAGAACCAGTCCATTTAACTGGGGACCTCAGAGAGCAGCTGTTTGTCTGTGAAGAACAAAACAAAGTATGGAGTATTAACAAAGTCTAAATCCTAAAACCTTGACATGGATTGATTCAAGTTATAACTGTCAGTAATTAGATCTAATCCTAAAAGAGAATTAGACCCAACATGTCATCCTGGATAACACCGTGTGTGCGTGTCTCCAGTCTGATTATCCAGTCTTATTTTCAACAACATTGAGCCAAAACTCCTTTAGTTTTGACAAAACTTAGTGCTCTCTTATGTTCTTTATTCCCCACTTCTCCTCCCTCTCCTGTGATCTGCCTCCCATTTTCCTGACAGTGTTCTACCTTTCCTTTGAAACCTGCCCAGCATTACCTTCTCTGTTCACGTTCTCCTGGGTCTCCAACTCTATTCCTTAATGAGAGGCTATTATTCTCTCCACAGTATTTTTGTTATTCTGTTCATTTTTATATTATCACACTGACCCCTGTTGTGTGAGTTTATAATGATTTGTTTGGAAGTACATCTCATACATCTCATACATCAACGTTAAGCACCTGGCAAGAGGGGACAGACTGTCTCAGTCTTCCTTTTACCTGAGCATCTACAAGCAAGCCAATGCATGGAAGTTCTCTATAAATACTGAAGTGATCTGTTGAACTTTAATTAAGAAAATGTAGGACTTAACACCTTTTAAAAATATCTTAAGACATTTTATGAATGACATACATTATTTTTGAGGCATTATTTTATAACTAAATTAGCTAGAGTAATTTAAAAATCTCAAATGATACTGAAAAGGTCAAAAAGAAAGTCACAAATCACCAAACTAATCAATTATCCAGAGATAATTAAGCATACATGTAATTGTAGGCATTTGTTTACCTCAGTATACAAATGTACTTTGTTAGTATAAAATTTTAGAGAAATGGTTATGATTCGACACAATCTCTTATGAAATCTTATTTGTAACTCTACAAGCATGTCATAGATGATTTTCTATGTCAAAAATACAATCAAGGTCCCTCTCTGGTGGCGCTGTGCATTAAAGCACAGCACTAAGAGGCTAAAGCCACTTCAGCCTGAGTTAGAACCCTGCCCCTGGGGGGTGACCACATGGCGTGGCAGACCTCTCCTGACCCTCCCGCTGCTCCCCTCAGCAGTGGACTTCCTCAGTCGGCCTGTTCTGCTCCCTACTCTGTCTCTGGTGAACCCTCTCACCGCCCCTATTCCTCTGACCTGTACCCCAGCTCTGAATGCATAAATAAATAAATATTCTTTTTTAAATACAGTCAAAATCTCATTCAGCAGCAGTGAAGTAGTTCATAATGTGGTTTACAGATGTTACATTCTTTATTATAATGTTGGACATTTAGACTATATTCAATTTTCAGTTTTGTAAATATTGCTACAGTGATTTTTAACTAAAAATGTTTGTTGCAATTATTGGTGTGGCAGAGCACTGATGCATAGGTTTATTGGCCATTTGTATGTTCTTTTTTGCAATTTACTGTGATATCCTGTTGTCTAATCTTATGATAAACACCTTACAAGTGCTTGTAAAATGCTTTTAACATAAAAAAGGAAGGAAAGTTAAAACCTCAGGTAAGGAATCATGGAAGAGAGGAAGACTTTTTGGTGAAATTGCCTTTCAATGACCATCAGATCTAAGACCTTTGGAGACTTTACTGGGAATAATAATGATATTGCCAGATGTCAAAATTGTAAAGATGCAAGTTTCTCCTTAGGTTGTATTTCTCCTGTGAGACAAAGAGTTTGGAAAATCTGGGTCTCTTAGACTTTTTGCGTTTTCTTTAAAATAAAGCCTTACAATGTTCACTGAAAATACTTGTGACTAATATACTGACCTCAAATATTTTAATTTTGGATTATATGTCTTAAGGCATCTGTTTTACCCTCAGGAATTTTAAATATACATGCTAAAATATAGTTTATATATTTTAACTCACAATTTAAAAACTAGTTTCTTTTCTAAAGAATTCTATAGCTTTTGTTTAATTGGACTAGATGACATAATTAATTTCATAAACCATGCCTTATTTTTCTGAAATCTTTAACCTGACAAGATAAGACAATTTCAAGCAGGGATCTAAATATGTGTATATCCTCTTTGTGCCACAATTCACCGTAGTTTTGTTGATCTCAAAGCTGCTCAAATAAATTTTATTTTCATGCTATCCATTATTCTAAGCTTTTGAAAGATTACTAGGTGAGAGTCTGAGTAATGTTGTTTCTAAGCAAAAATGGAAAAGCAAAGTTTCAGGATCGATTTTTGTCAGATATGTGAACACCCGTTCTATAGAATTCAGCTCCTGTTTTGACAGCTTATTGAATACTCTCCCAACTTTTCCCGCCTGGTAATGTCTCCCATTAATTAATACCCATTCTCTGTTCACAGTTTTGATAGAACAGCAGTAGTTGTTAACACAACACTCATAATCACAATTGTTCAGGTATATTTTTGTCTGTATTATGTATACACCTCAGATATTAAGTGTTACCCATAAGAAAAGTAAGATAGAATTTTTAGAAATAAACTGTAAGAGAATACTGTGCTTGAGTTTTATATTTTCCTCCTTTTCCTATGTTAGTATGGAATATTGAAAAATTATCTCCCTATCTTTTCCCTTTTTTTTCAATAAATAAGAATTATGTAGAAAACAAAACTTTTAATCAGTGAAATTGGAGAATAAATTTTTACTTCAATAATGGAAATAGTGGTCATCAGAGAGGTCATGTGCTCAAACATGAAAGTGATTTAGTGATTTACCTTTAATATTTTTAAGGTTTGTAAAATGTTGATACAATGTTCCATCCATATATTAGCACATACCTGACCACTGAAGCCCTTAATTATAACTATTGCCCAGTTTTACTGCAAGAGTTGAGAACGGTGATGTAGAGGCCTCTACATGTATTTTAAAAGTTTATACAGGCCCTCCCTGGTGGCTCAGCGGGTTAAAGCACAGCACTGAGAAGCTAAAGCCATTTCAGCATGAGTTCAATCCCTGCCCCAGAGGTGACCACATGGCACAACAGACCTCTCCTGACCCACCTACTGCTCCCCAAAGAAGTGTACTTCTTTGATCTGCCTTTCCTGCTCCTCACTCTGTCTCTGGTGAATCCTCTCACCACCCCTGCACCTTTGACCTGTACCCCAGTGCTGTATATATAAATAATTAAAAGTTTATACAGGTACATTTAGTAAAAATTTAGAAGTGCAAAGATGTTTGAAAAACAATTTTAGTATACAAATATTTTTGACAATTTTTTGTTTTTCCTTCAAGACATTTTCCCTACACATAGATTGCATTAATATAACATCCTAAGCATTACCTGTGTTTTTACATCTTTTTTCAAAACTAAAGAAATATAGAAGTTCAAATGCAGTCCCTTTCAAATTTTCAACAGCAGTCCTCAATGAAATACTACAAATATTACTGAAATATTTACATTGAACCACAAAAGACCCCATATAGCCAATGCAATCCTGAAAACATAGAAAAAAAAGATAGTTAACACACTTTCAGACTCTCAGACTTCAAACTCCACTACAGAGGTATGTGATCCTATTAGTATAGTAATAGAATGAAAAATACACACACACGCAATGGAACAGAATTGAGAGAATAGCAATAAACTGTCATCTATTTGGACAGGCTCATACAATGGAGTAAGGAAAGTCTCCTTAATAAAGGGTGTGGAAAAAGAGGCAATGCGTTTAAAAGAATGAAACTAGACTACTATTTTATACCATACACAAAAATGAAATCAAATGGATAAAAGAGTTGAATGCAAGACCTGAAGACATAAAATACACTGAAGAAAATATAGCCAAAACATTCTACCACCAAGGGCTTCAGTGTTATTCTGTAGATTTGCTCCAAAAGTAAGAGAAACAATATATGTGTATATATATAAGCATTGGAACTACATCAAACTAAAAACTTCTGCATAGTGAAAGGAATTATTACTAAAATAAAGAGATACTCTATTGAATGAGAGAAAATATTTGCTCACTACACATATGATAAAAGATTGATATGCAAGATGTAAAAAGTGATACATCTTAACAAAAATACAAAAAATACCCAATCAAAAAATGGGCAAAAGAGCTAAATAGACACTTATCCAAAGAGGACATACATATGACCAACAGGCACAAGAAAAAAGCTTATCCCACTTATCATCAGGGAAATGCAAATCAAACCCACAATGAGATACAGTTCATCTGTGAAAATGGCCCCCATCACAAAGTCCAGAAACAACAAGTATAGACAAGTATGTGGAGGAAAAGGAATTCTTGCACATTTTTGGTGGCAATGTAGACTTTCCAGTCCCTACAGGAAATATGGAGGTTTCCCAAAACATTAAAAATAGATCTTCCATATGATACAGCAATTCCACTCCTAAGTATCTAATCAAAGAACATAAAGACACTAATTGGAAGGGATATATTCATTCCTATCTTTATAGCAGCACTATTTACAAAAGCCAAGTTATGGTAACACCTAAGTGGTAAAGTAAATTAGGGAGCTGTGGCATATATACACAACGGAATACTACTCAGCTCTTGTCATTTTCAACAATATATATGGAACTGTCAGGAAGGATGCTAACCAAATAAGTCAGAAAGAGAAAGACAAATACCAGATGGTCTCATTTATATGTAGAACACTGAGAAAGAAAAATTAGTGTCAGGCAACACCAAACCAAAAACAAATCCTAAAAATCCAACTCTAGAATTCAGGGGTAAGGAGAAAGTGAATAGCAAAGTGTGGACCTTGCTCTATGTACTTGGTGGGAGACTATGGGTAGGTGTGCTGTGGTAATGAACATCTAATTAGGTGTGATCATAAACCTCCAAATCATACACAGTATTGTTAACCAACATTAATTATATTAGACATATAAATAAATGACAAACATGAAAGATGGACAGTATTGTCTAAAAAGTATAATTATGATGGAAAAATGCATAAAAATATGTAAAGATAAACTAATATAATAAAAAAGTATAATTACATTGTTAATGTAAATGGTTCATTTTTCTACCTCTAAACTAAATTCCAACTTGTACTTACTGGAACAACTCTTATAGAGTAAATCTCTTGGATGGTTTCCCAGGTTCAAACTTCGATTATCTCATAGATTCTCTAACCAAAAAATAAACTGGTTTAATTTAAATTAACTAGTTACACAGTAGTCCAATAATTAGAGGCATGAAGATTGAAACAATACAAGAATTATTTATTAAAGTATACTGACATAATATTTAAAATTACCATTGAATGTACAGTAAATCAAATGCTAGAGCCTGAATCAGTTTTCCGGATATAAAAAGAAAAATCATTTTCAAAGCAACTATTTAGAAACAAGATTTTTTTTCTGGTAATGGTACAACTTAAGCCACTTTATTCCAAGAATTTATTTTTCCTTTATGTTAAGATCAAGAAAAAGTGTTCCTCTTTCTATTAAGTTCTAACTTAGGGGTATGGGGAGGTATGGTTTCATGCAAAGAAACAAGTATTTTTCAAGAGCAATGTAAAACCTTGAACTTATTTACTAAAGATTATTAAAGAAAAGGACTCAAAGAAATTTATAACCATCGTTTAGCTATAATATTTTGTTCAATGTCATGATCAGTAAATAAAATAGATGAAATGGGTAAAACAGAAGAAGGAAGACTGGCTGGAAAAAAAATAGAATGGGAAGGAAAAATAGAGGAATAGCCATGGGGATAAAGAAAAGAAACAGATAAACAGACCCACAGTGTAAGGGACAAAGAATCAAGTGTGGTTTAAGACCCTGATGAGATTATTAGTTTTAGTAAAACAGTGACTCTCTGGAACATGGACTCCTGATTGTCACCTGTTGTGATGATTGATGGCAAATGCTGACCGAGAGGCAGAGCGATATACAGAGTACTGGTAAACTGATGAACATTCTAAACTTATGAGATCATCACCCCGTCTACACAACTGACCTCAAATGCTTCCGGGATAGGTAAGGAAAGCGGTCCCTGCAATTGTGTCAAGTTCAACTTCGATTATTATGGCAGATCATCCAACCTAAACAATTTCTTAAGGATGATGTTCAGGCCACCTGATACAGTTATCTAGACAAGCAGCTTCTTGGCAAATGTCGCCTCATTTCACTAACATAAGGAGAAATTATTTTTCCATCAACTTGAAACCATAGAGGAACGCAGCATATTTGTTCATTTTCTTTTGAATTACTTTTTAGCTTAAGTATGTGTTTTGCATTCTGCTTTCCTTCCCTCAAAAGGCAACCCCAGGGAAGTTTTCATCACACTAGCATGGTGAGCCATTCTTGGCGGGGAACTGTAGGTGCTGCTGAAGCTACATAGCTGAAAAGGCTAAGCCAGGCCTCCAACTCTTTGGCTTATTACAGATCTATTTTAGACTCATTCTCTTCCTCCCACTCAAACTCTGTATCTTAGCATGTGTTTGGATATGCTGTATCCTCCAGTTCTTCGCACTAAGTATACACGACAAAACCACGAGCAAAATACTTGCAGATGAGTCATGCTCTTGGGAAGCCAAACTCCCTGGTGGACAGCTCGTTATTGGAAGAAATTCAGTTGGACAGGGGGAGTAGGGACAACAGGCGTTGTTCATGGTGTTCTTTAAAGGAATCAGGGTTGGAGTGGGTAGTTTCAGAGTAAATTGAAGCAAATGCTCATATTACATGTTAAACAAAAGTTGTTTAAAGAGCTAATACACCGAAGCGAATACCTAGATCTTCCAATTTGTGTTCATCACTTCATTTTTGGATCAGACACTTTTTTCTTCCTTTTTTTTTTATTTTTTGTTATGCTTGGATAGGTTCTCAGCATAATTTGTTCCCAGTCTTTTGTTCTAGGAGTGAAAAGGTCAATGCCCTTTGACCTGGCATGAGCTGTTCAGGGCACTAGGGGAAACACCACCAACAGTGCTGGGCTTAAAACAACTTCAGGGCAATCAGAGTCAAACACAGGAAGTGTTGTTCTAACCCCCCAGAGAATACTGGCTTTGTTTATTAGCCAACTTACATCTTGTTGAATTGCTAAGTGCTGCTATCTTGAATGAGCAGATATATCAGAGACTCCAAGCCCAGATGAGGTATTTGTAGGCGTGATATAACCACATCACTCTCCTAAAGTGTCCCCTACAGGAATCTAAATACAGAGTGGCCATTTTCTTAAATGGGAAAAGTTCTATCTCAGGTCCCTGTAGTCCAATACATGCTAAATGATTCCACAAATGAACAAACACTGCTTTGATGAGACAGTAAATTTAGTGGGAGAAATAATCAACCCGAAATGCTAAAAAAAAAAAAAAGTGGATTTCTTTTATAAACAGTTTAATCAGGAAATGAATTACACATTCAATCTTGTACTCACAAGACTTATATTATTATTATCAACTTATCCCAGGAAACACTGACCTGCTCAAAATAGTATCAGAAATGTTTTTATTTATGTAGTCTGTATAAATTGCTAAGTGACCAAAAAGTTATTAGCTATTGCTTTACTGGTAAAAGACAATGTTTGAACTCCATTTCACAGATTAATTGTAAGCAAAAAACTAAGTGTTTTGCCAAAGGTCACTCCGCAAATCTAATGCAGAGACATATTTAGTTCTTTGAACTACTGACTTCCTGTCTTATATCTCAAATCAAAAATAAATCATTTTGCTTCTAAATATACTGCCCTATAGAAAATCACATTAAGTATCAGTCCCCCATTTGGAAATCAGGGAAATCTTATCAAATGCACACCCACTTTATAGTAACAAGGGCAAATTAAAGATGAAAAAATAAACGCAGCCCAAAAAAAGAAAGGTTCCAAGTATTGCTAAATGATTTGTCTATCAAGGAGCCATTTCTTTGCTTTCAGTTGAAGAATCAAGAAAATTTGGCTTCTGTCCAGCTTGGTCATACTTAGCTAAATGGTTCTTAATCTTTCTGAGTCTAATTTTCCTCATCTGTAAAATGGATGTAATAAGAGCTTCCCTCCCTGAGCTAAATCATGAGTTTCAAATAGATATATAAATATAAAAGCGTATTAAAAAAATATTTTAAGTTGTAAAATGTTGTACAACGTCCATTAGTGACTGTGTAGTAGTACAACTGTTATATTAGAAAGGGAATGAAAAGAAGCCAATGAATAAAAGATGATATAAATTAATGGTTTTTAACTATTTTATATCATCAGTCATACTGATGATCTGATGAAAATCATGGACTCTCAGAAAAATTCACATTCAGAAATAGACCCCAAATTTTAATTATAATTTCATGAGATTCATAGATCATCTGAATCCTACATGTTCACAGAACTTACATTAAGAAGACTTTTAGAGAAAGAAGAAAAATGGCAGAATATCTGGGAAGCAAGAAGCATGGGAATCAAATAGCAAAAAGACATATTATTGAGCCCAACAATTTTGTGGTATAAAACTGTAGGAAGATAGTTTCAGAATAATTTGGAAGTGAGATATGAGCAGACGGATGTTGATTGAAGAACAGTATTACATTTTCTTGTCCGAGAGAAGGAAATAACTTTTCTACTTCCTCAAACACTCTAGATGTATTTTTCATAGGGATCTAGAGTAGAACCTATAAAAGTAAATGTGTGGACAAGAGTGTGTAGAGGATGAAGGAAGATGGCAGCCAGAGATTCTAACTGGGACATGTCAAAAAGGCAAAGATGGGGCTGATGTTGTCACCCAAAACTCACCACAGGTTGTATTGCCTCAGAAAATAACAGACACCAACAGAAGCAGCTGCGGCATTCCTGACTCGCCCACCTCTTCATTCAGTAAGAAGCCACACTAGGACTAATTCTGGCTAGACATGGAAAGTAAAAGGGATCCCTGCTGTCACGGTTTCTCCACTAAAACCATCCTATGACTGATCTGCTACAGATGTTGGCTACCAGGCTTCCTGAAAATGAGTTTTATCCCTCAATGGCTGCTTTATCTGGGCTTTCTCTACCTGGATTGACAATTTGCAATTCAAGCATGACTTCAGACTTGCTCAAAAGGACTCTCATATGTCCCACATGTTCATTTGCCATCTGTTTGTCTCAGATCTACCTTCTAGGTTCATATATCCTATGATCCATGATGTGTCTATATGTCCTGTTCATATATCCTATGATCTATGATGTGTCCATATGCCCTACTCTTGACTGGGTGATGTGAATCATGACTGACCATTACATAGATTCTGGTTCTAGTCCTTCTCTGGCTTTATTGTTTCTCTCATGATTTTTGATCTTCACAGTGTACACAAAAGGAAGTCATGGTGAGATTGCTTGTCTTATGGAATTACTAATTTGTATAATTCCAGCAAGTACATTTCAATTCTTCTGCTTCCATGGACACTTTCTGAGTCATAGTCAGAGTCACCCAGGAATGAGACCTCCCCAAATCAGAGGGCTCTCTCCAATTTGCCATATGTTAAAAGACTTCAAATTTACCTAAAATTTCTAAAAGTAAAATTACAAGTGAGAAATAGAAATTGGGCTAAAATTTTGAAGCATCTTTTATAATGAAATTGAAGGTTGGTACTTTCATTTTTAATAGTGTTCATATATGCACATGTACACACACATTTCCCTCCATTTTATAACAAGTCACCTTGGAATATACTGTTTATCCTGTTTATTCTAAATGTACTGCTTATCCTTTCTGTATTTTGAGTACTGACTTGTGTATGTGTGGCCCACATACATTTTATAAACTGTGTTTTCTGTTATATAATGTAAAAATTGGCTATATTCATTCAGTACTTGCTTCTGCAAAAATTCTCAACCAGGAAAAAAAGAAAACTATGAAGTTCAAACAAGAGCTGAGAGGTGGAATTAATAAGTAAGGCCAGACACCTCTGACTCCCCTATACTTCCCTGTTAGAAAGGCAATATGTTTTCAGAATCATGAATGTAACCTAATATATGCAATTCTGAGTAGGGAAATTTCTTTTGAGAACAAGCCATAAGAGACTTAGTAAAACCTCTTGGTAATGGATACATGTTTCTTTTTATAATGCTTAAAACTATATAAATGATTTAGATTTGATAAGCATATTATTCTATTAACTTGGAAAACAGCAGATTGTTTGGGATCTATTGTAAAATATATCTCTGTGAGGTTGATAATCTACATGATTATTTCATTTGACACGCAATATGTACACTCAGAATCCTGTCCATTATTGATTTACTCTACCCTAAGGCTTTCAGTATAAAGTTTCAAATGTAGTGATAATTACTTAATTTTTTTATATATGTAGTATTTGAATGTTTTAGATAAGCATCTTTAGAATAAAGCAATTCTCATTTATTTTTTATTTTTTTTTAAAGATTTATTTATTTATTCGTACAGAACTGGGGTACAGGCCAGAGATGCGGAGGGTGAGAGGATTCACCAGAGACAGAGTGGGAAGCAGAACAGGCAGATCGACTACGAAGTAAACTGCTGAGGGGAGCAGTGGGCGGGTCAGGAGAGGTCTGCCTCGCCATGTGGTTGCCTCTGGGGCAGGCGGGAATCGAACTCATGCAGAAGAGCTGTAGTTTCTTAGTGCAGTGCTTTAACCCGCTGCGCCACCACGGAGGGTCCTCAATTCTCATTTTTTTAATGAAAAAATATTGTAATTTCAAAAGTACTTTTTGGAAACTGAACATTTTTCTAAGATTTAGCACTAAAAACTCAAGTTTATTTACATTGTTTGAGAGTGAAATTATAAACCTACGTGGTTAAAATATTTCCTGGGATAAGAATAGAGTAATATATTTTTAAGGGCTACTAATTTGCATGAATGTCTCTAAATGGCAAATGACAAAATCAAGATAATGATGTTGGCATTAATTCATAGTTATATTGTTGGACCTAAAAATCAAAACATAGTTGTTTTGGTAACAGTCTCAGTTATCACAGACTCACTTGGAGTGATTCTGGGAAAAGGATGTATTCTAAAAATTTCTGATCTGCAGCCATTGCATGAGGCAAGTATGATGTTATCCATAGACTATGGAATAGAGCTGACAGCATGTGATATATTCAAATATTTGTGCATTCATCTAATTCTCTTAATTATTTCATTCATTTATTAATTATCTTAATCCAGAAATATTTAGTGCCTACAAATGACTAGACTGTGAAAGGCTTGGGAAATGGGAAGATACACCAATTATGGCACCTGTTTTCAAAGAACTTGAGGTTTTTTCCTCAGAGAGGAAAACAATAAATACTATGATAGATTGAACACTTATCTTTAATAATACATACTATTACTAGGAACTATATTTAGTAGTTAATTCTACCTAGAAAGAAGAAAATGTGAGGAAATCTTTAAAGGGAGCATATAAAGCCCAACCTTGACAGCTGTATAAGTATTTTTCATGATATCAGTTTTATTATATTTAAGTCATTTTTATTTGAATAATCTCACTTGTATCCTGAAGTCTTCTGATACAGGTTTTAATAAATCATATTACAAACTCATTCCTTTGTTAGGTCCTATGTCAGAAATTTCATATACTTCAATATTAGCACTAACTCAGAGATTGGGATTTTAAGAAAGGTATTAATACATCATGATCTGCACTTTAGAATGGTCATATTGACAACAGGATCTAGAATGAATTTATGGGAATCTAAAACAACATGCAAAAAAATAAGTTAGGGGACTAATCCACTAGCTGAGTTAATAACTAATAGAGCACTACATTAAGGTAAGAGTGAAATATGACAGATGTATGGGTACAGGGATAGATTTTTTTAATAATATGATAGTTTATTTTTACAACATTTTGTGCCTTTTTCCATCTCAGTTGTAATCCCCATGGACTTCCCATCACCAAATCACCCTTGTGCCATTACCAAAGTACAGTGTACTCCCCACCCCTGTTTTTATCTCATTCCCCACTCTACCCCCATAAAATGACTCTGGTATATAGTTGTTCTTTTTTTTTTTCCTGGTACAGGGAGAGATTTATAAAGAACATTGGCAAATTGATAATTTACTGGGATTAGGATGTGAGAGAAAAAGAGATACCTCTAGGAAGAATTTCTGATTTTTCTGGGTAATTATACTGCATAATACATCCTCACTCTGCTTTCACCTCTGTATCTAACTCAGGGTGCTCTTTTGTCCTGGAAAGTCCTGGCCCTTAACCTTAAGTGAAAGCTTTCCATCTGCTCTTAGTCCTCTAATGGCACTAGTATCTTCTCTCAACCACTTGTTTTTCAGGACTCATTGCTTGTGCCACATCTTTTCATGATAAAAAGCATACAATTGTGTCCTGCTATCATTTGGGAGCAAGAGTGATACACAGTGCAGGCCTCTCCTGGTAGAAGTGCTTTGTAAACAGGGAAGGGACCCAGCCTTCTACCTCTTGATTTCCTTTATAACTCTTGATACGGATGTCTGCACAAAGAAAACAGAACTGACTTTAATTACTGAAGATCAGATACTTCCTTATCATTAATTTAATGCATATTCCATTTATGGAAGTGTAGGGATTTTTTATGAAATGTTGGTTAATTATAGGAAGCGATGGTAGCTGTAGCATCACCGTCTTAGTTGTCCAGTCTTCTCTGATCCTGGTTTCAGAAGCATGCTCTGTGCTTCATGGCTCTCAGACATCTGCCTCACACCCTCCCCCCAAAGCTTATCTGTTTGCTTTATCTATTTGGAAGATAAATACAGATATTTAAAGACTCTGACATGCCCTATGATTCTAAAAACTTAAGTACTTGTATTAATCTAAGTGATAGATGATTTAAATTTTAAGGTATTTTTCAACTAACAGATTATTTTGCTTTCCAAGAACTCTAGAAAAATGAAAATAGCATCAAATTCATCTGACTTTGAATGTTATCCTTATATAATTATCTAGAATTTAGCCTACACACTTTACTGATCTATGACATTCTTCTCAGGTTCATTATGAAAGAAAAATTCAATGGAATGATAATAAAAATGTATATTATTCAACAGTCACATAATTTAATTCATATTCCATTTTTGTTGCAGATGGTTTGCCACAATTATACAAGATATCACAGTTAAATACTTAACTTTTGATTTTTTTTTTAGACAAATAATGTAGATTCTTCTTCTCTATGCTTATTTAGGAAAAAGACAAAGCTATTATCCTAAAGATCTTGCCACAGTTCTTTTTGTGTCTATTCATATAATTTTGCCATTTTGATAGGGTCTATCTATATTGCATATGAAACTGTAAAATTTGAAAGATGAAAATGATCTATTCAAATTATCTGCTATTACACAAACAGGTTAATTACAGTAATTAAAAGAATAATTATGCAACTATATGCCACTCAAAGGAGTCATTTAAATTATGCAAATCAAGTATAAGGTCATGTAATGCTAAGAGAAAAGTGCTAAAATATGCAAAATAGTGTAGTCTCTGTTGGTGGTTCCAGTATTAGAACTATTCATATCACAAGCAGATAGTGTGTGTCTCATTTTTGAACCTTTGTAACATAAAATCAAATTAATTTTTCTTACCTTATTAGCTACTCTGAAATTTGAATAGTACAAAATTTATTGATGAGCTTATTTGATCCAAAAGGAGAATGCTTATTTTTTTTATTTAGCACCTAAAAAAACTGTTTTAAGACAACAAAATAAATCAGAAGGAGAAAGAGAAAAACCAGATGGTTTCACTCTTATATAGAGAAACAAAACAGTGTCTGAAAAAAACAAACCAAAAATCCTAAAATCTTGACTGTAAAACTGAAGCTACTGGTGGAAGAAGAGAGAGGTGCCCTAGAGAAAAAGTGGGGGGAGAAACAATAAACAATAATGGTGGACTAGGGGAGTCTTGGTGTTGGGCGTGGTGTGGTAACATGCACATGAAGGGAGTGATCCTCTACCTCTGGGTCATGTACGGTTTATAAACCAATGCTCCCTCAACAAAAATGTATACATTTTCTTCAAAAGTTGCATTTTTCTAGTTATAAAAGCATATTGCATTGTAAGAAAAGATTAGAAATACACAGAGGTATCAAGTAAACACCATTTATAATGTTACCACTTTGAAATAAGCATAATGTCTTTTTTGGAGGTTTTTTCCTTTTTTAAATCTGTGTTTTGTTTTCAGTTGTGTGTCAGACTGTGTCTTGTCTGTGTTATGTTTACTTTTGTATTTCATCTTATATTATATCATAACTAAATCCCCAGATGATTCTTGAAAGCTGAATTTTAGTGGTGGCATACAGTTCCTTATTTGTATTACTTTCTTTTTATTGCCTGTTTTTCTGCTGAAATCAAGCTAAAATAAACATACTAAATTTGAAAGGAATTTAGGATTATGATTCAAGAGACAATAGATATGAATTTAAGTGTTTTAATAATATTAGCAAATTTCTTTATAGAATATGTATATCACTTTGACCACTTATCAACAATCCAAATAACAATACTTTTCAAAAATAGTGATTCAAAAAAAGATTATTTTATTTTATTTTATTTTTTAAAGATTTACTTATTTATTCATACAGAACTGGGGTACAGGCCAGAGATGGGGAGGGTGAGAGGATTCACCAGGGACAGAGTGGGGTGCAGAACAGGCAGATCGATGAAGAACACTGCTGAGGGGAGCAGTGAGCCGGTCAGGAGAGGTCTGCCTCGCCATGTGGATCTCCTCCGGGGCAGGCAGGGATTGAACTCATGCGGAAGTGGCTTTAGCTTCTTAGTACAGTGCTTTAACCCACTGCGCCACCAGTGAGGGCCTATTTTATTTTATTTTATTAGTATTTCTTAGATTACTAGTAAAGCTGAATTTTTCTATATGTTGTAAACTGTCTTTTCCCCCCTACTACATGATTGTTTATAACTTTTATTCATTTTCCTACTGGCTTGCTTGTCTTTTTTTTAATCATTTGCAACATTTTTTTTTTACTTCTTGGGAATATATTCTCAAATCAATACTTCCTTTTTATTTATATTTTAACATATAGAAGTATTATGATCATATATGGTCAGGTTACTTAATATTTCCCTTTATTTTTTCCCACTGTTTTATGCTTTAAAAGTTCCTTGCCATTTTAACAATTTTTTCTAGATACAAATGAAAATTATGTTGGTAAGTAACATAATGATTTGATTTTTCACTGCAAAGTCAATTTTTCTAACAATTGTTTAACTACACCTCTTTTCTATTTGTTTTATTTTATTAGTTATTTTGCATATTAATTCAGTGGTTTTTTGTTTGTTTGTTTGTTTTTAAGTTTATCCAGTGTGTTCCATGGCTATGTCTTGGGATTCTTACATATTTATTACACTTTTGAAACAATTTACCATCTGTACTACATTTCAATATTTGGGAAGTCAAGCAATTTCCAACCACTTTTTTTTTTTTAAGATTTATTTATTTGTGCATACAGAACTGGGGTACAGGCCAGAGGCTTAGGGGCGGCGAGAGGCTTCACCAGTTTCACCAGAGACAGAGTGGGGAGCAGAACAGGCAGATTGCACTGCTGAGAGGAGCAGCGGGCGGGTCAGGAGAGGTCTGCCACGCCATGTGGCCATCTCTGGGGCAGGGGGGAATCGAACTCATGAGGAAGTGGGTTTAGCTTCTCAGTGCTGTGCTTTAACTGCTGCGCCACCAGGGAGGGCCCACTTTTATTCTTTCATGTCACACATAAGCTTTTCAGATAAACTGATGTAAAGAATTTCAATATTTAAACCAAAGTGATAAACATTTATTTTTTTTAAATCATCTTTTAACTGGCCCTCCCTGGTGGCGCAGCGGGTTAAAGCACAGCATTAAGAAGCTTAAGCCACTTCCTCATGAGTTCAATCCCCGCCTGCCCCGGAGGAGATCCACATGGCGAGGCAGACCTCTCCTGACCTGCCCACTGCTCCCCTCAGCCGTGTACTTTGTCGATCTGCCTGTTCTGCTCCCGACTCTGTCTCTGGTGAATCCTCACCCTCCGCATCTCTGGCCTGTACCCCAGTTCTGTACGAATAAATAAATAAATCTTCTTAAAAAATCATCTTTTAACTACTTTTGAACACTTCATAAGAGATATATCATATTTGCCCTGACACAAAGGAAAGGAAAGGGAATATATAGACTTCCTATAGTTCTCTCAAATATTGTTTACTTAATTTTCTCTGAAGATGTAACAAATTACCCTAACTTACACATACAACAGCTAAGACAGGAGAAATTAAGTCTTATCCAGGATTCAATTAAAAATGCAAACAATGTTACTGCAAGTTTAATGTTCTTTTCCTAATAATATTTCAGATGTCTTATACCACATACTTAAAATACAAAACCTTAGGTCTTCTATCACATACTGAAAATATTATTTAAGGGCATCCATACCAAAAGTTCTGCTATATTATGTGATCAATGTGTATTTTTCTGTTTTTGTTTATCGATTATTATATAATAAATATATTGTTCTCTCTTCTTTTGCTATTTGACATGCTTTATATAAAATGTACCAGAAAAGATATGGAGACACTGAAGTCAACATATAAGTTATTGTTTATTCTCAATAGAGTTCTACGTAAGTAACTTGATTTAAATTTGTTTATATAGGTAAATAATATATTTCCTTTTATTTTCAGTTAATAATTAATAGCCTAGATATAGTTTCAATTACTTAGTATATGCATGGAATTCATTGAAATGAAATTACCACACTGGTATTCAGAATCAAAAATGTGCAAAACATTATAATTTAAAGGGAAAATCCCATTAGTTCAATTATTTCCAACACAAATCCACGGCTATTCCAGAAATTCATTTCTAATCTAATCTTTCAGTAGTCCTATTCTTCTGTCCTACACGTTCAGTTAAAATAAATTGTTCTATATATAAAGATTAATTAGGTTTCTCTGATTGCAATTAATAGAAATTTAACTTATAAACTGTTACGGAAGAAGGGAAGTGGTTTGGTTAGGGTAACTGAGAAGTTAGAGATATCTGGATTCAGGTACAACTTGACCTAGATGTTAAAAAAGAACACTGCCACAAATTTCTCTTTCTACATGCCTTTTTAACAAAATGTATCTTGGTTTACTCATCCAGAAAGATCACAGAAGGGGGAGGGTCTGAGATGGTACCCTATTTGTAGGCTATCGAGTAACATGATTTTCACAAAGGGAGAGGAAAACTGTGCTTAGGGAAACTGAACCTTAAAATGTACAGGCACCATCCCTTTCCTTTGCTGAAGATCTCTTTCTCTTTCTACCCAAGGTTGATTACTAAACAAACATGTTTCAAATGATATTATAGAATAAAAACAATTTTACTTGTCTATAAGATGTGCACAAATGTAAGAGATTCATGGAGAAGTATCTCCCAAGAGAGGATTTCTCTATTGGATGGCAAAGACATATCACTTAATGTTCTACTACCTGAGCAACTCTCAACAGAAAGAAAAAAAATAGGATTTTTCTCACAAATCCTGGATAACAACTGAATTGCTATAACTCTAACTGATCGACTATTGTGTTTCTCTTTAGTCCTCTCACAAAACATCTAAATGTAGAGTTAGAGAGGGGTGGCTGCCCAATTAAATACTGGGAAAATGTTAGAAGAAAGAAGTATTGACACAAAACAAGTGAATGCAGACAAGTTCCATATATTTTACTCTTTTCTTTCTCTGTACCTCTACTCCCAATGTTTCCTCTTCATTTGTGTATTCCCTTCCTCTTTCATCTCCTTGTGAGTGTACCCAAGGCATCCTACAAAACCATACCTAAGTGTACACTCCATCATAAAGACTATGATGTTTTCTTCCTAGCTTGAAAATTATCCTCTAATTTCATTCACCATTTTTTCTTACTCAACTGTGGCACTTTCTATTTCCCACCTTGTATGATAGTGATCTGCTTAAATCACTTAAACTCCCAACCAAACAGGAGTTCCTTCTGAGCAAGATCAAGTTGTGTGTCTCTGTACCTCCCATGGGTAAAAGCATATTGCAAGTTCATAATAGGTATGGACTGAAACAAGGAAGGACATTGGGTTGAATTCCAATCACTTCTACCTCTTAATTAACAATAATGGAAAAATTACTGGGCCAATAGTCCCAAAACTTTGCTTTTCTTCCTAGTTTTACCACACACTGATGGGCCACCTTGAGCAAATCAATTCACATTCTGAGTCTTGATTCTCTCACTTGTAAAAGGTGAAACTATATGCTCTCTCTCCTATGGCTGTAAAGATAACCATATGGGAAAATGCTATGAAATTACTTTAGAAGTGTAAACCTCTAATAATTAATTACATTTTCAGATAACAAATGAATCATTTTTGTTACATTCATTGAATGTATTTAATTTTAGTACAACAGTTATATAAAGTTAGTAGATGTAATTAAAATAATGCTTGAAAGAATCCTTTCCATAAAAAATATATATTGCGTGGCTCTTCCAACTCTGCCATTAACTTTTTTTAAAACATTTATTTATTTATGCATACAGAACTGGGGTACAGGCCAAAGGTGCAAGGGATTCACCAGAGGTAAAGAGGTGGGAGGATTCACCAGAGACAGAGTGGGGAGCAGAACAGGCAGATCTTCAAAGTACACTGCTGAGGGGAGCAGTGGGCGGGTCAGGAGAGGTCTGCCATGCCATGTGGTCACCTCTGGGGCAGGCAGGGATCGAACTCATGGGGAAGTGGCTTTCGATTCTTAGTGATGTGCTTTAACCCACTGCACCATCAGGGAGGGCCCCTGCCATTAACTTTTAATTAATTTTAGGACTTTTTCTCTCCAAAAGTCCCTCTAGAGCTATACAATCATCAGTAGAGTACATTAAGTCCTTATTACTGATAAAATTTTATCATATTTCTAACTCAGAGGCAAAGAAATATACACAGGTAAATTTTGAAAGGGAAAGGAAAAACAGTAAAACCTTGGCATGAGTTTACTTAAGAAATAATCAAAGAAGCAATATGCTGAAGAGAAAAAGAACGTAAGGAGAAAAAGTAATTACGAAGAAAATGCACTTAAGCAGAGATAAAGATGTCACCAAATGAAAGAATGAAAAACCCTAATTAATAATTTTGCCTTTGATTTGCCTTGTCAAAAAGACCAATTTTCTCATTCAAATTTAAAAGGAAAACAGATTAAAGCAAATAATGCATTTGTTCCAAAATTTTTCTCCCTTTGAAATGAAATTTCATGATGTTTTAGTTTCATTTCTACTATATTAACCATTCATTGGTTGGGAAAGGTCTTTTTTTTTTTTTTAGTAATTTTTTTTCCCAGAAGTTTTGGTTGTCTCACTGATTTTGAATAGAACCTACAAATACTGATGTGTTCAACATTATCCTCAACAAAACTTGTGGATCTTACATCTGCCAAAGAAATTGGTATGTTTCCATAAAATGACTTCCTAATTAACATCAAATAAATGTCTTCTGAGCAAAATCATGACAATGTGATATAGAAAAGTTTTCAGTTCGTTGAACAAAGTCAGAATACAATTTCAAAAATATAATGATGGAAGCAAATACAGAAAACCCAATGAAATAACATTTTTTTCCCCAGAGTAAATATATGGAAACAGTTCTAAATTATCCCCTTAGAAATTAATAGAAATGAAATTTGAGGTCAGGTTGTACTTCTAAGACCCACAGTGCATTCCAGTCACTAAGTAGAGTTCCCTGATCCCCATCATCAAAATTGATAACAAGGATCAAGAAAAATTAAAACTGATATGTCAGAAAAAGTCCACCTAAGCATATGGACATGACAGCACCACCATGTTAACCCCACTCTTCCACCTTCACTCCCTTAGTAAAGTGATCTCCTAGGCCCACTGTTAGGCTCTGGGTTGTGACCAGAAAGCCATTAACGAATGCATTAGCAGATAAATGAATGATACAAGTGGTTACACCACTGTAGACTGGAAGAGAGCAAAAGTGAACCAAAAAGTTAGGGTTTGGGAGTCTGTGTCACAATTAATAGAGCTCAGATTTCAGAGAACACTGCAGTGTCCACAACTCAGGATTAAAGAATAAGTCCTTTCCTTGCATTCAGCTGGTGGCACACACCTCTTTACCAAATCAACCGCAACATTTAGCTCCTTCCCTGTTTGTCAGGATTCTAAAGGAAACCTGGAAGGATTTTTGAAGACTGGATTTACTTGACACTTCAAAACTATCACCTAGCTATTTATTTCTTAATCAAATGCCACAATGTTAAAAGGATACCGCTAGTGCTTTTCAAAACATTGTCCAAAGTTGGTCCCATCCCTACAAAATTTTAGATGTACTCACCATAATCCTCCAAAGAAAAGTAACTAATGTCATGTACATATGAGTGAAAATATTCACATATCATCAAAAATGATCATACTTATATTTAGGAGATAAGCATTGCTACCTTTTGAAGTTTCTGGATACAGTAGTTATCAGTTGTTGTGGTAACTCCTTCAGTTCCTTGTACACAAGTAAAAAAGAGTATGTAACACCCACTGTCACAATATGTGACTGGCTAGTCCTTACTATTCAAACATGAAGTAGAATTGGCAGTAACAATTTTATTTAAAAATAATTTTAAACATATATGGCTATACTTATACATAAATTTTAAAGCATTGTTTGAATGAATACATGAGAAATAATCAAAATGACAAACAAAAGCAAAAAATTTAGACCAGATAAAAATATATCTCAATCTCAATCGTCTACAGAGGAATTTCCTTCCCACCAGAATAAAACACGTGGTACATTCTGTGTTGGAAATGTGTGCCAAGAGGACAAACTTCTCCAGAGTCTGAATCATAACATTCACTTAAGTTTAATTAAAAGGAAAATCCAATAGCTCACCTGAAGACTATTTTGGCTTTTAATTGATGTCAAAAAAATTATTAGAGCATTCAGTAGAGGGATAGCTTACAAAGATGCCAAAAATATATATATATATATACTGTAAGAATTCTAGCTCCAAGGACTTACAACAAAAGTCACTGTGAGAAATTTAAAAGGGAAATAAAACTTGTGAAAATCAATTGACATTAAGTCAGGGATAACAACAATTTACCCTCCCACCAGAAATATATTCCCATGAAACTACAAAAAAAAAAAGTAGAAAAAAATAAGAAAATTACTCTGATAGAAAAATGAGTGTTCACACCAGTTAAGGTCATTTGATGAAAGGCAGTAAATAAAACAATGTCAAGTGCAGTACTGCAGGTAATGTGTGTTAAATCTTAACTTATTTGATGTGTTATGGGTCATATAAGGTCTCAAGGAGGGTACAAGAAAGTTACCTGTTAATGACACTTTCAATGACATCAAATTACACTTTTAAACATCAGTTGAACACAATGATGCAGTAGGAATGGGAAAAGAACACAAGGGAATTAAATAAAGGAGAGACTAAAAAACTCATAATCTGCTTAGAAAATGTGAGTAAATGAGCTAGAATCCTCAAACTTCACAAGGAAAAAGCAAAAATATCACAATAACATAGAGATAGCAGTTTCACTGATCTCAAACTGAGAGCATAAAGACACTCATTCCTTTTTTCTCAGACCAAAAAGTGTTACAGATAAGTCATCAAATTATATACCTTGCAACTTTGCAATCCTGTGAAGTTTACATATGCTTCTCCTCATTCTACAACTGATTTAGGTTTAAAAACAAGTCACTGCTATCTCAATTTTGAAGTTGGAAAGTACAAAACACAGAATAATGCAATGTCTTTCTATCCTGAGATAAAAGACCATTGGTTATTTCTCTCTCCAAAAACAAACTTTATTTACTCCAGCCACAGGTAATGTTTATAGCTCCTGTAGTCTAGAGTAATGAAAATAGGTGAAAGAAATTAAATTAAAATGAATATAGTAGGCCCAAAGATGTAATTTCAACCTCCTGAATTTCATATATTCATATAAAATATATATTCAAATAAATACATTTATATATGTATATATGTATTAATGTCATATATATGATTCAGATGATTAAAAAGTTGACATCACTAGAGGCATATTAAAATAAGTTTAGAGAAAGTTAGCACAGAAGAAAGCAGCTTTATTGTCCTCTTTCAACTGGATCTGACCCTTGGGCTGGAGTAAGCCAGTTAGAAATAGAATATAAGGTTTGAAAAATCTCATGAAGAGAATTTTTACTACTTTCATTTTGTGAACCCTCTATCTGACCATTTTTCCCCTAGTAACTCCTTCATCCTCATCCATTAACTCATCCTCCCTTTTATTTCATCTACAAGAACCCACCAATCTGGGACATGTGGTAGGGTGGAAATTCTACGATATTCCCAGATAAATTCATTTAATTTTACCTTACTGTTTTCTTAACTGTAGGAATAGGTTTAATTTTAGAATGTATTAATGTTTAATAAACACGTCAGAAAGAAACTAAATAAAAGAAAATATAGGACAAAAAATTTTAGTTTTTGATATTAAAATGATAGGTTATGAAAGACTATGTAAAAAAAATAAGAAATTAAACACAAAACACCTTAGAATTAAACTATAAATATAAATCTATGCAGGTCAGGAATGAAAGAAATTATATTTTATACACAAAAAGTATTTAGGGGCTGAGATGTGAGCAATAATTTGTGAATTTAACACAATCAAGACCTGAGTAATGGGATTAGAAGAATCTTTTACTATAGCACACTATGATTAACAGAATTTATAAACAGATTATAGGCTTAATAAAGCTAAGTACATCAGAAGGTAAATCACATACCACAGCATGAGGTTAAAGAAATAACTCTAAGATAACTACTTGTGTTCCTCTGATCACATAATGATGAAAAGCTTGTTCTTAGGATTAATCCCTGGCAAAAACTGGAGGGAAAATGGCTCTTACTCTACCTGCATCAAAAACAGTTCTCCTACCTCAGTCATGAAATGCTAATAGCTTTAATCAGTAGGGTGCCCAAAGGCATTGCATTTTAACAGGAATCAAAATATAAAGGAAGAAAGTGTAAGTGAAGATTTATTACTACTCAGAGGGTAAGAGAAGACTTGGAGCAGAGAATAAATGGACTTCCTAAGGATCCCTGAATCCATTCATGAAAGAGGCTGGTCTCAGACTTTTTTCTGAATATCACCAGGAGTGGTCAACCATCTGGCTATCATTCTCTTGATATGGCAACTCTTTCTCATAAAACCTCATCTCGGACCCTCCCTCGTGGTGCAGCGGGGTAAAGCACAGCACTGAGAAGCTAAAGTCACTTCAGCATGAGTTTGATACCCTCCCTGGAGGTGACCCACATGGCACAGCAAACCTCTCCTGGCCTGCCCGCTGCTCCCCTCAGCAGTGTACTTCATCGATATGTTTGTTCTGCTCCCCACTCTGTCTCTGGTGAATCCTTTCACCGCCCCTGCACCTCTCGCTTGTACCCCAGTTCTGTATGCACAAATAAATAAATCTTAAAAAAAAAAAAAAGAACTCATCTCATCTTTGGCATCTAGCTCACTCCACATGCTTATTTAAAATAAAAGTAATGGTTTCATATAGAGAAACAAAATGAAGTATCCGACAAAATCCAATAAGAAGCCCTAGAAATTGGTCTGTAGAATTATGCTGCCAGAAGCAGAGAAAGAAGTTAGAGAGACAAGGAGACAAGTGTTGAAGAAGCACAATGGTGACCAACTTTCAGTGCCATGATGGTAGGTGTGGTATGGTAGCATCACTAGAGGATTGTAAGCCTCTACTCTCGAAACGAGAGTAGAGAGTAGTCATTGTAAATGAATGGCTACTGAATAAAAAAAGTTTTCTTCACAACAAGCAAAAAATTAATTATGAAATAAGACAATGAAATACTCACTTGGAAAACAAAGTCACCAATATTTAATAAGAATAATTAAATAAACTGAAAAAGCAAATGAAAGTAATGGCTCCCCATTGTAGAGTCAAATTGTAGACTGATTCAGTAAAAAAAAAACATAGTCATGTTTATTATTTTCAATATCACCTACTTAGCCCATTCTACCCTAGTATACCTACAAAAGTATATAATATTTGTCACAGTGTAATAACAGTATTTTATACTAAACTGACACTATACACAGAAACATATTGTCAATATGAAACAGTCACAAAAATAGCTATGACATGTAAAAAGCACTTCTTTGGTTTTGTTTAAATAAGTTGTGCTCAAATAACCTAAGTATTTTCTAATTGAGTCATTAAGAGAAACCTTAAGAAAACAGATTTCATTCTATGGTGAGCCAATATACTGTATAAAAACAACCAGAAACACTCTTTCCACAAGTAAGAGAACTGGTGAATTACAGTGGAGTTAGTGAACATAGAAAGTTGAGATAATTTAGTCTCCAAAAAAAAAAAAAAAAAAAAAAAAGCTAACAATGTGTTTGTGATGTTTGAGCATAAAGATCTTTGTTCAAACTTCCAATACATCTATAGAGATTCAAGCTTAGAGTTTTAGAAGCAAAAAAATGAAAAGTAAATTAATATAATGGCATGGAATTGAATATTTACCAACAAAAGACAGTCAGGTCATTTAATATTTGCTTTGGAGTTTGTATTTCTTTTTTGAACCACATATTATTATGAAAACCCAATAATTTCTGTAGTACCCAGGCTATGGATTACTAGACAAAATGATCCAGGCTGGCAGAGCTTCTCTGTAATAAAATTTGACTTTGCAACAGCTTTCACATCTTGAGATCACTTTGAAATATTTACCTTTACAGAAGCCAACTTTCATGTGAAGAGGAAAAGAAAGCTGTTCCTTAATTATCATAACATAGATGGAGTAATCATATCCCATCTATGGGGTTAGAAATGAAATAAATGTTGAGATAATGATAAACTTGTGTCGGAACATTAGCATACTCAAGGCACTTGAGAATCACTGAATCAGGGACTACTTCAACTCCTTGTCCTTTGCCTCGTAGAGACAGAAGAATATTAGTAGTACATTTCCAAGGGAAAGTAAAAAATTTAAAGTGAGTGCCCACTTCCTATCAGTTGCAATTGCATGCCTCCAGTAGGCCTCCATTATTGTAAATCTGCCCTGCAGTGACACCATCACCCTTCTTGGAGTGAGCTTTAGATGCAACTAGAGAGGTCAAATAACTCTTCCAACGTTGTGTCAGCAGCACCGCACTGACAAAGAAATGGGAGTTGTGGAACAGGCTCCATAATGCAGGGTGCTGCTGAAGAAAAAGATACTGGCCTTTTGATTGATAGAATGATCATACACCCAAAGCATTGCTACAACAATTCTCTCTATCTATGGTAGATAAGTTGGCATCCTATATTTCTGAATCATACACAGCATTGATTTCATGGTGCTCTAGAAAAATGAAGAATCCTGTCGCAGCCTTTCTGATTCTTTTATCACCACTCTCTTATCCTTTTCCAATTCACCAAGATAATGTCAGAAAACACAAAGAATTTGCACATAAAGTGGAGTTTCTCAGAAATGTCACGGTCAAGTGTGTGTAGAAAGAGAGGGCGTGGGAGTAGGTTACTATGGCTCTCGCTTGAACATGAAGAGGGAGGATTAAGCCTACTACTGTGTTGCTTGTTCCTTGAGATGTATTGCCATAACCAAAGGGAAATGAAATTATTTTCTCTAGAAAACTAAATGTATTGCATGTAAATCGTTCAATTCCTGATTAAAAGATTTGCATATTGATGAGTCCAGGACTTCTCATTTTCTTCCCATTTTTACAATGGTCACAGCATAAAGTTCAATCCACACACACAAAGGCCATCTGGCAATATTTCACTGCCAATCCTAAATGAGCATACATCATGTCTTCTAAGCAAGGTCATGTTCTAAGTCGGGAATTTCAGGGAGTCAGCCCAATTGGGTAAAAGGCAGAGTCTTATCAGCAATGTTTTATAAGCTGATAAACTACTTTATCTAAATATATTACTGGGAAAACTGAAAATGAGAAATGTGTTAAATACTGAATCATTCTGTTGACAAGCTAGGTCCTACAATTCCCTTCCTGCTATATGCCAGCTATACCTGGAAGAAAGAATAGTATATAATAAAGTAGCCCTTTGAAGTGTATGAACACAAATGGGACTCTGAGGCAATGTACCAAGCAGTCTTTCCCTAAGTCAGGCCTCAGGAATCTTCCACCACAATTCCAACAACTTCATATTCACTCCATGAATGAGTCTACTAATTTGCTGTCCAACCTTCCCAAATGCCAGAATCAAAGTATGGCTGTTTCTGTACCCACTGGATTCCCATTTGAAATGGATCCAAGAATAGTCTATAATGCTTGCACATTAATGTGAAGTACTTTTAGCTTCTGCTTTTAGGTGAAATGTGCATGAGAGAACCAGCACAAGAGTGTCTGGTTGAGTTGCTCTTTGGTTTACAAAGCAACTATTTACTGAGAGCCTGCCCAGCACCTGGGAAGCATTGAGCTAGATACCCAGACCACACCAGTGAGCAAGATAAGCCTGGTCCAATGATCCTGGAAACTAGTATCAGAGGAGACAAAAACTTAAGGAAGTAATACAGTGGGAAGTCAGATATACTTAATTTACTCATTGTCAACAATATCCTTACAGAATAGAAAAGAGAGAAAAAGAAGCAAGTGGAAAAGTTGGTAGAGAGGAAAAGAAAATGGGAATCATAGAAAATTTAATGTGTGCTCATCATTTTTCTCATTGATAATCTCTCATTGATAGCCTGAGGTAAACATGATCCAAAAGATGTGAAATCACAGTTATCATCGGCCACATATAATGTGAACATCTGACCACAGGCTGGCATTGTAATGGGGTGGTCCCCAGGGGAAGGGGAGAGTACAGGTTTTCTGCCCCACCTAAGGAGGGGTGGAGCTGAGGAGAGAAGGGGAGAAATTGGAAAAAAAGACAGAGAAAAAGGAGTAAGAAGACAAGAAGAAGAGCTGGAGGAGGCACATGTTGCAGAGAGACATGTGAAGAAGCTGCGCTTGCTTCTCAGCCTTAGACCTGTAGCACAGACTTGGGGGGCATGAAAGGAAACACTTGAAAGAGATGTGGGTGAGAGGCCCGTGGGGAGGCTGACAGTAGCAGACTTTGTTTTGTTTTTGATTTTGCTCTTTTCTTTCCAGATGTGTCTAGCTTCTTATGCCCTTTCCTATGGGTTCCCACAAAAAGATGCCTTAGACTTGTAGCAACTCTTTATCACTGTCTACACTCTTGTTTTGTAGTGATAGAACCTCAGGATGAAACATTTGACTATTTCCTTCTAGTTAGTTCCCTCACTGTGCATTGCCAGCAATGTTCCTCAAGTGAACTGGGACAAAGAATGGGTGTTTGGAGGAATGACTCTATCCAACAAAAGAGAACTGTAATGTGAAGTGAAATCAATTGCTGGCATAATTCAAGGCAAATGCTCACCTTGACTCCCATTATCTGAAAACTTGGATTTATTATTTCCTTAACTCCTTGCATCTTCATAATCAACTACAAAGTTTCTTATTTTCTATCTGTAAGTAGTTCTGTTTCTAAATTTAATTGAAATAAATAACAAAACCAAATGAAAGCATCATCATTTGGAGACCTAGAGAGGTATATTGATCCTGTAACAGTTAACTTTTTCATTACTGCTGTACTACAAGATTACTTAGCTGATATTCAAAAACATGCAAGTTCATGCTACTTCTCCATAAACTAAAGTAGAAAATGTTGAAATGGAGAGGAACAACCAGAATGCATAAATAAAATATGAAAAGTTTTGTCATGTTCTATTAGGGTTATTCATGTTAGCATCCTACTATATTCGTATTTGTTTTCACTAATATGATATGAAAATTGCTGAAATGATTGCATGGTCATATCTTGTTAGGCAACTCAAATTCCAAAATTATATGATTCTAATATAAGATGAAAGAAAATTGTTAATATTATAAAAAGTTTCTAATGAGATGTGAAGGCCCATCTGGAAAAAAAAAAGTTTATGTTACTTTATATGATTTCTTGGAAATATTTTCCTTATAGAAACCAGGTGGTGGCAAAAAGAAAGGGGGGTGGGGCGTGGAACTTGACGACAAAGAACCTCTGCTGAATTGATGCATTAATAAAGATAAAGTCCCTCGTGGAGACAATATATCTCATGAAGATTTTTATGCATCCAAGGGATTCTTAGAATTGATTAGCAGAGTTGAGTTTTGTTGGTGTTGCTGTTTTAATGTAGGGCTTCATCGTTGGGAAATGGAATTATTTTTAAAGAAAAGTTACTGTCAGTAATACAAAATTTGCTTTAAAGTTACTATTACTTACTCAACACTAAGCTAGTCGCTAAATAATAGGTTTTTTTAGTTTTTTATTGAAAAAACATTGCATTATGATATTATATAGTTTCAAGTGTACATTGTTTAAAATTAACATGTGTATGCACCTATGTTAATTTTACCACTAACACCAACAAAAGTTCAACTCTAGCCATCTCTAGGTATAATTACCCCTTTTGCTTAATTTACCTATCCCCTTTTGTACTTCCCTCTAGTAACCACTAATTGACCTGATTACTTTTTTGTTTAGTTCATCCATTTCTTTAACTTCTCTATATACAACTTATGAATGAAATCAGTTTTTGTCTTCATCATCTGATGTATTTTACTAAACATAAAACTCTAGGGTCATCGGTGTTGTTGCAAATAACATGCTATTTTTATAGCATGTAGTATTTCATCATGTATATATATATATATATACATATACCATATCTTTTTTATTTTAAGCAAAAATACATAACATGTCATAGATTGAAGCCATTACTGAGTAGATATCAATTTCCCCTGATTTGATTAATGGATTCAATACAATCACAATGAAAGTACCAACACTGTTTTAGAAATTGCTCAGTTAATGCTAAGATCATTCAGTAGAATTCTATCAGATGTCAAGAACCACTATAACGCCAAAGTAATTAAGTCCTTATGCTATTGACATAATACACCACACCTTTATTCATTCATTTGTATATGGGCACTTGTTTCCAGTTCTTACTGTAATAAATATGGGAAGATATATATACATATCTTTGAATTATTTTTTTCAGGTAAATACCCATAAATACAATAAGTGGTTCATATCAAATTTTTATTTCTAATTTTTTGAGGAATTTTCATACTGCTTTCCATAATAGCTATCCCAATTTACATTTCTGTTAACAGTGTACAAACACTCCCTTCTCTCTGTACCCTCTTCAACACTTATTTCATGTCTTTTGTATAATACATCCTCCTGGGTGTGAAGTGATAGCTCATTCCCATTTGATTTGCATGTATCAATAATAAATGATGATAAATATATATTTTATGCTCCTGTTAGTCATCTGTATGTCTTTGGAGAAGTGTCTACTTAGATCATCTGCCCATTTTTTAATCAAGGTATTTTTTTATTGTTATGTTTTATGAGTTCTTTGTATATTTTGGCAGTTAATTCTATATTGCACATATGATGTACATATCCCTTCTCCCATTTAATTGAGAATTTTTTAATAGTTGCTTTATTATTATTATTTTTGCTGTAACATTGGTTTGTTTTGCTGTTCAGTTACTAGAAGATAGGGTCACCCCACATCACACACATCACCAAACACCCATAGCTTACCAGTGAAGCTCATGATTTCCCTCCCCATGTTGCTTTTTTTTTTTCTAAAGATTTATTTATTTGTGCATACAGAACTGGGGTACAGGCCAGAGGCTCAGGGGCGGCGAGAGACTTCACCAGAGACAGAGTGAGGAGCAGAACAGGCAGATCGACGAAGTACACTGCTGAGGGGAGCAGCGGGCTGGTCAGGAGAGGTCTGCCAGGCCATGTGGTCACCTCCCAGGCAGGCGGGAATCGAACTGATGCGGAAGTAGCTTTAGCCTCTCAGTGCAGTGCTTTAACCCTCTGTGCCACCAGGGAGGGCCCCCATGTTGCTTTTAATGATGCTCATCTCTTGCTATGCAGAAACTTTTCAGCATTTGTTTATATTTGCTTTTGTTTATCTTGCCATTGGAATGGAGATCTTACAGTGACATCTCTAAGACCAATGTCAATATATTGCCTATGTTTTCTTTATGCAGTACAGTTTAATAGATAGTATAGGGTATAATGTTGTTTAAAGGGACAGCTTTTATATATACTATATATACTAACATATACTATACAGTAACATATAGTATAGGGTATGATACTGTTTAAAGGAACATCTTTTCAGAACTTACTGAAAAACTTCTTTTAATTCATTGTACTATTAAATATAATATCATTAATGAGTGTTATCAAATAGTTTGATATAAATCTAAAGCTTACTTTCATTGCAGCATAAGGATGTTACTATGGAATATCAGAAGTAACATGCCTAATAAAATTCTAAATCAAAGTGGAGGTTCTTATCAAAATTTTTATTTTATATTACAGAAAACTGGCATAAGAACCAAGTTAGGAGCAGAAAGAAATGTTAAAAGAATAAAATAACTAGTTGTAAAGGATGTTATTTATTCCTTTAAAAATACAGAATTTGAAATTCTATGATTCCCTACAATATTACATTTGAAAGAAGTCTACCACATTTTAATATTTGTCTTAATATAACATTTTATACACTGAAGAAACCCTTTTTTTTCAAAGATGACATTATCAACAGTTTACAAAATGATTATGATTGCTTGAAGGGCTTGACTTAGGAAATCTAGTCCAACATATATTATTTTTATGGAAAAATACTTTTATCTCTATTGGCTCTTAATGTCAGCTGAAAAGAAGAACTATTTAAAATTAGCTGCCAGACACAAAACTCATCTTAGTCGAAATTAGAATAAGTTTAGGGGAAAAAAAAGATAAGGTAAAAATTCAGACTCTTGGGTAGGACAATTTTTCTTTAAATACAGTATATTTCATCTTAAATATGGTGTGAATTGTTTCTATCAAAACTATGCTATCTCCAGCTTTTTCTCAATTTCTCTGACCTCAAAGACTGAACCCCATATTCCAGTTCTAAAAAAAAACTTATTTGGGATAGGAATCATTTTGATGTAAACTTCGGCAAGGCTAATTGGAGCTCTGTTGAAAATCAATAAAACAAACTAACTAAAATAACAGCTGAGCTATTCGTGAGAATGTTTAAAATGGTGAGACTTGAAATTTCAAATGTGAATGAACTGAACTCATTACCATATCTGCTGCTGTTTAAAGACCCAGGTCTTGTTATCAAGACTTCTTGTGTTCAAGGCAAAGAAAATCAAGTGGAAGAAGTTGTTGAAGCTAAAAACAAGAACTGGAACATTCATACCACTTGGTGATCCATCTCCAATATGTTATATTATCAAAAAAACAGATTTATCTTGAAATAGGGAATGAGTGTTTTTTACTTCTTTATCAATTGGACAATAACAACTGATAAAATTGTTTCACTGTGTATCTTCTGCTCCACTGTGTAGCTTGTATAAATAATAGATTTTCATATTTTTTCCTATTTTTATTTGCTAGGGTTTTTGCAGTGAAAACTTTATACTTGTCTATAGTCTAATTACACTAATTTCACCACTAGTGCTTTTTTGCTCAATTTACCTACCCTTTTCACTCCTCCCTTCTGGTAGCCCCTAATTGATCTTATAGTCTAAAATTTTATTTTTATTTTGTTTAGTTCATCCATTTGTTCTCTCTACATGCCATTTGTGAATGAAATCATAGTGTTTGTCTTCTCCATCTGACTTATTCCACTAAACATATTACTATCTAGGGCCATCAACATTGTTGTAAATGGCAAGATTTCATGCTTTTTTATGGTATATATTATTTAGTCACGTACACATCATATACATACATGCATGTTCATAGATAGATTGAAGACATCATTGAAAAGATATCAATTGTCCCTGGCCTGATGAACAGATTCAATACAATCACAAAGAAAATACCAACACTGCTTTGCTTTAAAAATTGCTAAGTTGTTCTAAGATCATCCATCCTAGAGTCAGAATTCTATCTTAAGTGATAGTTCCAATGTTTTCACTAACTTCCTTTAAATTTCTGGCATGAAGATGTGACATGTCACCAGGCCCCTAGTCTTTACCTCTGTGTAGTAGTGATGGAAGCCACGAAGCTTCCACACTATATTCTCTATTGCAGTGAGAATACTGTGAGCCCCAAAGCAAATGCCTTTCTTTCCTCAAAGTCCCAACAATACTTCTCCCTCCCCCCATAAATTAGCAGTTTAGAAGGAGACTTGGCCACATTCTATAGATTACTTTCAGGAAAAGCTCTGTCATCCATAATACATTTGGGCTTCTTTCTAGTTGAAGATTTATATATTTTTTTATTGATGGGTTATGAATATTGACACAGGAGATATTCATCGTTTATTGAAGGCTTGTTTACATAAAAGATCTTCACAGGCTACCCCCTAAGTCTAGAGGTCCTAAACCAGTGTCAGGGAGCTGTCTGGGTATTTTTTCCCACGTATTGCACTGCCATTCTACCAACAATAGAGGCCCATTAACGTTTGGCCCGTCAAGTTACTGCAGCCCAAGCCTCAGTGGCAGGACGTCTGCCCAATATGTAAAATAACAGAATGAATGGATTCCTTGGAAACAATGATAACAAGACCTGGCTGAGCTAACTGTGACAGCATGTGGTAATTTTCCAGCCCGCTGGCCCTGTAAAGGAAACTGGAACACAAAGCGGAGACTGCGGGGCGGGCCGGCCTGAATAGCTGCAAACAAGTGCAGAATATCTGATGATGTCATACGCACAGTTTGACAGATGGGGCTGGACAATCTTTCCCCTTCAAATGTGTTCTTAACTATTTGTATTCCATCAGCTTCTCACTTGGGAAGTTCAATCCTGTAATCACCTGCCTGAAAGACTAAACAAACCTTAACTGTCATGTGCTTGATTCAAGTACCACTAGTTTTATGAAGAAAAATGATATCCATTATTAGCGGCTGAATGCTGAGGGGAGCAGTGGGGGAGAGGGTGCTGCTGTGGATTAATGCATCATCTCTGCTTTCAGCTGTGGGCCAGGTTTTGAGTGTAGCTCTGACTGAATCCTGCCATACACTTTGAATAGCATAATGAAGTATTGTTATTGCCTCAGTCTAGTCATTACATCAGGGAAACAGACATCTAAAGTTATCAAAACTGATTACTAGCTGAGCTTTTGTGTCTATAAAATAAATGCACTAAAAGAAGGCTTTTTTTTCAGTGTTATGGGTGTTCTCTCAAGGTTGGATGTTTTAGTGTTTATAACCCTATGTGTCACTACATATAAGGTAGTGTTAGGCCATGAGTAGTGCTCTTCCTCCACACTGATGTACAGATCTGGGGTGCGGGTGTGTGTTTAAGCTGATGCATGGAAGACAGAGAAAATGAAGATTGACAACATTTATAAAAATGAGACACAACTCAATTAAAATTCACCGAAAATAGTCAATGAACCGGCATACTCAGTTTAATTGTAACGACACAAGACCGTCTTTTTCCTCCCTTCAAACAAGTAGTTGCTTTGGATCTCACATGTCTTCACCATTTTATTCATGTAGTTCTTTTTATTTACTTCTCAAGGAATTTATGTAAATATATGTAAGCTACAGAATGGGTCTCAGATACAGCTTTATTCTTTAATCTTTTCATCAAACAGCTAACCAAAGTGGAATAGTCAAAGGATTCTGTTTATGGAGAAGTGATATCTCTCCCAGAGAAAACCATGGCACACAGCCTAGCCTGAAGAAACAAAAATAATAGCAACAGAATGATAATAAAAATGAATGATTAGGATTTACAAAATACCTTTCAATTAGGAAGTACCGCACACTAAACTACTTTCTTCTGAGTCTTCCAGATTATAGATGCTTTACAGAAGTCATGTCATTATACTAATATGTCATTAAGTTAAATTTAATGTTCCTTCTCTTATCTAACTTTGTTGTTTTGAGGGTTCGGTAATCATGTGAAAAGGGAATTTTCCCCTCATTTTTAAAGTTTAGTTCACTCTGCTCCAATCATCTCTACTCCAAATCCATCCTCACCTTTTAGATGTGAAGAAAAGCACATCCATGTTACCCTTTACCATTAGCAAAACACAAACAGGTTATAGTTCATTCATCTTTCATGCGTTCATTCAATAATGACAGTCTACCATCTTCTTGGCCCTGAGCTATAGCTTTATTTTGTACAAATACTCCAACTGGGTTTGTGCTAATTCTTTAAGGTCAGCATAAGAGATTTGTTTGCACAGTGGACATTTGCACAAGTAGTACTGTGGTTCATAACATTCACAAGCTATTCCTAGAGCACACCTAAGTTTGAGTCCCCAAATGGCTGTCATAATCTATATTAAATGAGAATCTCAAAATAGGGTACATGGTTTGTGAAGAGGATTTTGTCTGTTTTTCCAACATTTCCCACCAACTAGAGCCAAGGGCATCCCTCTACATGTTTACAGCAGATGGAGCTCACCATGTGTTACAAAAAGCCAAATTGATTTATTAGTAGCTGCAATGCTTACATCCCTACAGGAGACTGAGAAGGTGAGAGGAAAGGGGAAAAAAAAAAAAAAAGGCGAGGATAGGTAATAAGAGCTTTCCACTATCACAAGTCATAATCTGAAGCTCTTCACAAACTGTTCTTTGAGACCTATTTCAGTAGCCTGGGAGGGGCTCTTTTGGAAGGCATAGAGATCTTAGTGAAGTTTAATTGAACAGTATGATACTGAGTAGAAAGAAATTCCTCATTCCCATTGTTAACGCTGAGTTAAAAGTGTGTTAACACATTGGCTTTCTCAAAGTCTTCAGTTGAGCAAAAGGCCAAACTACTGAGGTCAATTAACCAGAATAACAACTAGAATGACGACCACAATATTTCATAATGCCTATGATGTGGTAGGATTTTGGAAAGAAATTGATAGATGAAGTTTCCACACAAATTTTACAAGTATAATTTGTAAAAATATCAGTGAAGAAAATGGCTTATTAAATCACACCAAGGATCTTCCAGTCCAATATGTCAAAGTCATTAATTCTATGGAAGGACATATTGTCATTCAGGTTTGCACTTGCAGGAGGAATTTACTTTCTTCAAATATGACTAAATTCCTTAACAATGAACTATACGTGTATAAGTATGTATGTAACCTCTGAAAAGATTTCTTTACTCTGTTAAGAATTTAAATTCATTTTTACTTCTTGGGATAACAAGAATTGTAAATATATTAACCACCTCATGAAACCATGGTTTATGTTTAGCTGAAACAATTAGTTCAAATAAATTAATATTTATTAAGGGCCTGATAAATATTAGGTCCTAGTGAATGGTACCATGCCAGAGTAGCCAGAAATACAAAGATGGGCAAGAAGTCTTCACTTAGCAGTCATTTCAGTAAACTAGACATAAACACACAAAGATAGATATGGGAGAGACAGAAAGAGAGAGAGATCCCCTAGAGAGAGTGCTGGACAGAAAGAGGGAGAGAGAAAGAGATCCCTAGAGAGAGTGCTGGAGTTTGGAGAACATATTCTCATTAGCTATAAGAAAAATATATAACAATCATTTAACTTTGATCCAATTGTTCCCTATTCATAAAGCCTTCTTTCTAGACTGAAACAGAAACTAGTTTTTTATTCTGATTCCCCTTAGAAGACACCCTTTAAACTTTTCAATGATTCTTCTCACTTTTCATTAAGAATGTTTGGGTATAAATGGACTTTCAAATTTGATATATAAAAATAACAAAGAAGGCTAGTTAGATCAAAGTCCAAAGGAGTGTGGGTCAAACCTTTGAGTTAAAAAAAAAA
>NW_004567108.1:28607211-28639998 GCF_000260355.1 Condylura cristata | reverse complement strand
ACGAAGTACACTGCTGAGGGGAGCAGCAGGCGGGTCAGGAGAGGTCTGAGTGCCATGTGGTCACCTCCGGGGCAGGTGGGAATCGAACTCATGGTGAAGCGGCTTTAGATTCTCAGTGCTGCTCTTTAACCCGCTGCGCCACCAGAGAGGGCCCCAGTTCTGTTCTTTTTAAATGTGGCAACCCCAAGTAAGTCAGGGAACGTTTCTCAAGTTATCCATAGAAAGAGATTATTAATCTTAATTCAGTACAAAATTCCTTTGCACACTTCAAAGAGGTATGACATCATCAGTTATTCTTACTTCTTTGAATACATTGGAACCTTTATTTTCACTATGTCAATATACCCACAATCCCTTAGCGTCTCCAGAAGTATCTGGGTGTTTTGTTACCAGAACGACTAACACCAAAAGTCAATAAGGATAAACCTTTAAAACATTTTATTCAAAATATTTGCTTGAATTTTTAAAAAATTCAAAATCTCATGGAATTTCTACTTTGAAGGATTTATTTACAATAAGCCCTTGCTATTTACTCACTCTATTAAGCAATACAAAGCAAAGTCTGCTTTTTGACTGTACACACCAATGCCATTGTGTGTTCAGATCTCTATCTCAAACTAATTATGTCGGGAGAGATCCTATATCAATTTAGGATGTTTTGTTAAAAATAATATTGAGGCCCTCCCTGGTGGCGCAGCGGGTTAAAGCACAGCACTGAGAATCTGAAGCCACTTCCGCATGGGTTCGATTCCTGCCTGCCACCTGTCCCGGAGGTGACCACATGGTGTGTCAGACCTCTCCTGACCCACCCGCTGCTCCCCTCAGCAGTGTACTTCGTTGATCTGCCTGTTCTGCTCCCCACTCTGTCTCTGGTGAAGCCTCTCACCGCCCCTGAGCCTCTGGCCTGTACCCCAGTTCTGTATGCACAAATAAATAAAAAATTTTTAAAAAAATGTTATTGAAATAAATCACCAATATTTATTAGGTCCCTTCTGAAGCACAGGCTCTTACATAGGTGCTGTACTAAATACAAAATGAGTAACATTAAGTCACCAACCTCAAAAAAATGACAAAAATGGTAAGGTACACAAATGATTTTTGTTGAGAATAAGGTAAATTCCCTAAGAGAAATCATAACAATGTTTTATTAAAGAATAAAAAGAAATATTTTGTCTTGAGAATAAATTCATTTTCTATTACATGACACTAAATTGCAAATTAAATATCTGAAAAGACTATAATTATAATATAGGGTGGCCCACTTAAAGAAGTCCTACTTAATAGAATGTGATTTCAACAGTAATGCAATAAAAAAAAAAAAAACCTAGTTGAAGTGCATAGAGATCCTCTTTTTTGAAGGGCATGAAAGTTTTTTCAAGATATTTTTTTAAACAGTTCACCTTATGAAACAGGATTGTAGCATTATGTGTATGTCATATACATATGCATATGCATATACATATACATACACTAAATTTGAAGAGATGATACAAATGTCATGGATGAAAATGATTTCTCTCCATTTATGTTATGGACACCCTATGAAATTCCAAGCATGCAGGTGCCTTCTAGTATTTCTTCAGTTGCTTTAGTTTTTCCACTATCAGGACACCCCTAGTTGTATAGACCTCTAGGTTGTGGGGGGGCTCCCAAAAAGGCCTCTTCCCAGGGGCTCTTTCTTCAGAGTCCCATCGCCCGTGCTAAAGTCTAGGGTCCTTCACCCTTAGTCTTCTGCCCTCCCCCAGTCTGGGTCTGGGCACCATTAGTGCACTGGAGCAGTAATTTCACTAAATTGTACCTCAGTGGCCCCCTATTACGAAAGGAAGTGTGAATGCTGCCAAAGCCCTTTCCTAACTGGCAATGGAATCACAGGTCAGAAAACATCTTTAGCAAGCATAAATTATTAGGCTCACCATAAAAGAGAGCTGACAGATGAAACAGGCCATTTCCATGAGTGAACAATACAGCTTCAATTCAAAGACTGCTGATTGGGTGTTCAGCCTCCCAGCATAAACAGCTATTCAAATTTTAAACTGTAACCAAGTGAATAAAGAGAAGGAATGCCACCACCACCTCGGCTTCTTCAGAATGATTGCACGAGGAATGTGATATAAATAAATGTCAACCTGCAGGTTCACATTTCTTCTTCCCAAGGGGTGCTTCACAGCCACTAGACAGAAGGCCAGTGTTTTCCACTAGAGACACCTTTGGGAACCTAAAGAGTCATGGTCCCCCATGGCGTCCCAGCGTCTTGCCTGGAGATGGTCACTGAACACATCAGCTCCCTCTCCTCCTCCCCTGTCTGTCTGAGTGTACACAGCCTCCTCTTTTGTAAGATGTTATCTGTATTCATGGGGTGAGGCTGTTGGGGCTGAAGTCACAAACATGTAATTATACACCTCCTAGCAATGCAGAGCATTCTACCCATGAGAAAAGTAGACACTGTCAGCTTCTTGCTGAGATGCCACAAAAAGCACCTCCCTGAGATAAGACTATATGCAGTTAACAAATGGAAAGCATTAATCCACATTTTGCCAAAAGATGCAGTCAGATGTTTAAAGTCTCCTAGAATTTCTCTGGAGAATGTTATTTAAGAACCTAAGACCACCTAAGATCTTGCATTTTATGTTAATCTGAGGTTCATATAGAAGGGTGGAGTTGTGTATATAACAGGAGACACAAGAGTGGTTGGTACTTTCTAAGAGACTACTTCACTACTTTACCCACAGGGCACACTTTAAAATGTCAAAATACTGGACACTGTCATGTCAAGATTAAAATGTATCCTTAAGTTTCAGAAGGTTAGAAGATACAATTTAAGGATTAAGGACAAAGGAGGTGACCTAGAATCTCTTCCCCCCAGGACTCTGGATCTCTACCTTCTGATTAACTCCAAGTGCAAAACACCCTACCCCAAAAGTTGCTTGTCAGTCGCTGTTGCTGGGTTAACTTTTGAGTAGTTGATAATAAGTCTTATACTAAGGATAATATCCACACAGGTATGCAATTAAATATCCTGATAACCTGTGAACTCAGATTAAATTCCCATTCCTTAGGGTTCTGCTCATAACTAAAGTTTAGGTAAGTATCTATGTGACCGATGTGATTTTTAAGACAGTATTGCCAATGGCCATCGTCTATTTCTACTGCAGTGCATGATAATCTTTTGTTTTGATAAAAATATCTCCATCAAGTTGGTACTTCAGGCACAGCTATGTGATAACACTGTCAAGAATCAGAGATCTCCATGCAACTTGCCACTGACTGGAATGTAACAAACCTCCATCCTGTTATTTGGTTGTTGGCATGTGGATGACTATCAATTTATACCACAATATTCCCAAGAATTCAAGTTGCTTAGTTTCCTGTACTTATTTCATTTCCTGAACTCAAATTCAGTTATTTTTGTTGTAAATCTATAACATATGGAAGGAAAATTTCTTCCCTTCCTAGTATGAGTGTACTTGATTAACTTTCTTTCTGCCCTAATATACCTGAGTAAATCAAACAGATACAAATCCTGATTGTAAGACGTGATTGGGATCTCAAAGGGCTAACTTCCTCCTGGGTGGAGAGATTTCACTTGTGTTAGAGCCAGTCACCTGTAATTATGCTATGATTTATTGGGTGAAAATGCAATTAAAGGCAGGAGGCACAGGAACCACAATTTGGGAAACCAGATTGCAAAAGGTCTGAGATTGAGCTTCCCTTGCAACAATAGCTCAGGGGGCATAAAGGGCTGTGCTCTCGGCAATGCTTTCGGAGGCTGTTGCTAAAGGCTGGAGGTTTTCAAGACCCCACAGGTATGGAGACTGAAACATCTCAGCTCCTAGGTTTATACTAGTATCAGGACTACCTGTTATTTTCGTTTTGGACTTGACCCCAGGTGTAGCTTTTCTTTTATCCATCCTTGCCTCTCATATGTCTGTTTACCAATCTCCTTTTAACAAGTGGCAGCTTTTAATCTACATCATCATTCACTTATATCACTTTCCTGATCAGTGAATACAATGATAATCTTGAATTTTCAGAGAAGACAAGTACATTATTGATCACTACCTGTCTTACCACTGATTTCAGGCAAGGCAATTAGGAGGTGAATCCTATAATCATCAACAGATGGAACCCTAACGGCAAAAATCTCAACAAAAATAACCTTGAAATCTGCTACTCTTGCTCTATAAATCCTAAAACATCTATTCTGGATAGAGGCTTGGCCATGATATTCTGTATTTCCATTGTACCACAGTACCATTGGACTCCTTAACCATTAAGTCTTCCTGTGATTATATGTACTTAGTATTTTTCTCTTCATCAGTGGTTCTTGACTGAATGCACTCAAAGAGTATTTTAAAAATCCTGATTTTCAAGACAATAAACATTGAATCCCCATGTATTGTGTAACTTGGGAGTGAGGCAAAGATGACTCACGGTTGTGGGTTTTGTTCCTTTTCCTTTTTTTTTTTTTTTAATCTTCCAAGGTGATTCTATGGTGAAGACAGAGACAAAAACTACTTTCCCAGATTAGTAGCTTCTGAAGAACAGGCCTATTTCTGTATCTTGTTGCTGAGAAAATAAGAATACTAAAAAGTGTCTGTTGCATAATAAATGAATAATACCCTGTTGCAGTGTACAACACACTGTTTTGTCAACAAAACTTGTACAGCAATTCCAAGAACTCCCAAATTTGAAGCTGACCTTGGACAACTGGCCTTTGAGTGTGATTTCTGTGAAGCTGTTAATGGGGTTGTAAGGTCAGATCATGTGCAGAATATCACCCAACACCCTTAAACCACCACTCCAGAACACAAAGGCAGGAGAAGGCACACACTAGTCAGGAGAATAAACCAACATGCTCTCCCCCTACATACACTACGTAGCTTTTCAGGCCCACAAGCATAAACTTGTCCCATTGGCAAAAGCAATATTGACCTTTTAATTTCTCATGTCAGAAGGTGAGAGAATATAAAATCGCTGATATCCTATTGAGGATAGAAAGACATATGGAGGAGCTGAAGTCAATGATGTTCCTGCTCCATTCAGGGTATGAGTCTGGGGTTAGTGGACACACCCAGGGAGATGCTGATAAAGGCCAATATCTTAATATCAGAATCTACATCTGAAGAGCTTGTTATGAAGTCAGGACAGTGATTACCTGAAGGAGAAAGAGGAGGTAAGGTAAGGATAAGAAACATACAGGGCAGGTAAATGAAAATTTCTAGTTCTTGATCTGGGTGGTTGCTAGAATTTACCTGAACTAAGTCTTAAGTTACACATCTGGTGGGTTTTTTTTTAATTTGTGTTTTATTTTATAGTACAAGTTTAAATTAAAATAATGATGTATTACTATTCAACCAGTAGCTCATACCAATCTCTTTAAAAAATAAGTCATCTCGCTGTAAAAAAAAAAAAAAAAGTGAATAAAGCACTGAAAAAGTTACATCTGAATTCATCTTATCTTTTCAAATCAATTTATATATATTATTACTACCTTTTGGTTGATTGAGTTCTCTAATCACCCTCTTCTTCCCTCCTCTTCCAGACTTTCAGGGATTCAGAGAATGAGTTTGTACCTTCTCAGTAAAACCACTTGTGATTTTTTTAAAAAGATTTATTTATTTGCACATACACAACTGGGGTACAGGCCAGAGGTGCAGGGGTGGTGAGAGAATTCACCAGAGACAGAGTGGGAAGCAGAACAGGCAGACTGTCAAAGTACACTGCTGAGGGGAGCAGCGGGCGGATCAGGAGAGGTCTACCACACCATGTGGGTCACCTCCTGGGCAGGTGGGGATCAAACTCATGCATAAGTGGCTTTAGCTTAGTGCCATCAGGGAGGGCCTACCATTTGTGATATTAATGACTTTATCATGTACCTGCTTATCCTCTCCTGTCTTAAATGGAAAAGCCTAAGCTTTTCAGTCTATTCATAGGTCCTCAGCCCCTAGAGTCCCTCAGTTTTCTCCTAAACATGTAGATTTGCTGGAAGTCTAGTTCAGGAGCAATTTAAGTGGTTTCTCTCAGCTTTATACTTTTTCCCTCATTCTTTTTCCTACTAAGAAAAACTTCAATTCTAATTATGGAATAATTTGGGTGGCTCTTTTTTATTTCTCCTCAACCCCTTGATTTCTCCTTGCATCTCATTTGTGTCTGTCAGTCAGTTGACATTTCCTGAACATCTAAGTCTGCATTTTGTGAATTTCACCGATTTCTCAGAGTGTTTCTGACTTCTCAAGGCTTTCTTCTTATTTTATCCTTTTACAGTTACTTTCTCTCTTCTCTTGGTAAATATGTCTACCAACCTCTCCTTTCCTCCCACTGTTTCCTGAAGGAATTAATGAATATCTATACACTCCCTTTGTTAGACTTCCATCCTCATACCTACATTTCACCCCTGCCACAGCTACATATTTCCTGAAGTAAATTGGATTACTCACTGCATCCAATTGTCATTGACAGACATTCAAGTTCATATCCCCTCAAGCCTGTTTTAATTTATTAGCTTGAATTCTAACTTTTAGGATTCTATTTGACGAAGAATATATTTAAATTTTTATTGATGGTAATAATATTAACAACTCCTACTCAAAACATATTTCACTCATAATGTTGTGTATTTTCTAAAATAAAAGAAAAAGTATATTTTTAACCCTCCAGTGAGCTGAGGAGAATATATAACTATCCCCATTTTGTATATGAAATCACTGAGGTAAAACAACGTATATTTCCCCAGTGGCCAAAAAGAACAGGAAGGAAATAAATACCTGATTTGCAGTTATATATTGGTCTCCCCCCCAAAAAAAAAATTGCTTAAAACTCAAGAAAATTCAGATGAACCCTTTGTACTCATGACTTTACCATTGTCTTTCTTGAAATGAATACAGTGAATATTTATTCAATAATCTAAGATAGCTCATGTATGTTATGCTAACCCAAGGAGGAAATGTCAAATGACAGGGAATAAGAGAAATGCCAAGAAGAACGTGACCCACAGAGGTGATTAATATGGAATTTACCCACTGAGATATAAAATTTAAATGAAAATCTCTGACTTAATACAACCTGAGGATGAAGAATCTCTGGAGAAACTTCTAAAACCTGAAACTGTCTTTCCAGAGTTCACAGACCTGATTGAACGTTCTCTCACCCTTTCTCCTCATACAATACTACCCCTGCTTGGGAGTCTCTGACATGAAGGAAAATTACAAAATCACTCTTAACTTAATTCATATAGGAGAATTGAAAGGAAATAAAAATGGTTCCACAGTCAGGTCTCTGACATCACAAATATGATAAGAATATTATTAATGGAGTGAGGAAAAACAAGAAACAAATTAAAAATAGAAAATTTAACCTTAAATTCAGTTTTTACATAGTCTCTAGCTGTTACAATTAACATATAGACAAGAAGACTATAGAAAAACCTCTAAGTAGGGAACACACTGATATTAGATAACTATTTCTTGCTTGCTAGATTAATTCAATGAATTATTCTTTTTTTTCCCACATGCGTCAGATGATTCTCCTCCATTTACAGCAGCTAATCCTATTCAAATTTCCTCAAATCCAGGCACAATTCACCCACATCAGTAGATTATTTTAGTTCTAACTCTTCCCATATTTCTTATCGGGGTTTTATTGCTATTATTATCATATATGTGTAACAATTGCACCAATGAAGTCCTTGAAGTCATTTCTTTCTTACTTTCAAGAGTAATTCACCCCAACTTTAACCTTCTCTCTTTTACTATCCTTGAACCACAATCATAGTTAATCTTATCTAGGAACACAAAGAATTTTAAGGGTCTTTCCCTCCCATGTTGCAGACACTTCTTATACAAATCACAATGTCATTCTTCTGAGTTGCTCTCTGTTAACTTATGAAACACAATTAAAAAAAATCTATGGTCAGAAAGATATTATTTTGCCAGATCTTTCCAGACAACTATGCACTTTTCTTGATAATTTTTAAAAACCTAATTAAAAAAGTAGAATTTGTATGGATAAATTGTCCAGGAGAGTTCTTATAACCACAAGATTCCTCTAAAGAAAGTGTCAAGGCTATAGTTGCAAGTACATAATAAAGATATAAAAGAGATCAAATTGGTTCAAGATCCCTCTTAGGTTCCTTTTCCTAGAACCTAACCCCAATCTCAGAACTCTTAAAAAAAACCCTCTTGATGCTTATAAAAATCTATGTACCATAGATCCTTTAGAAATGTTAAGTCTTCTCTTTATGAGTGGTGGGAATATATAAAACACAATTTGTGTTTATACATATTATGCAGACTTGTGTACATCTGTGTTGCAAAATGACAAGAAAGAAAAAAGAGAATTACAGGATAACATTTGTGTGTCAGACAAGCTACCATGTCATTGTTTTTATATTGAGATATCATCTGTCCTCTATCCCAGATATGGGGACTCATAGATGTTTGCTATGAACATGGAAAACCATTAATGCTGACAGTCTGATCATATTCTCAAAAGGTCAGGATCTGCTATAGTAGTCCTTTTTCTTCATCATCTGTCATTTTTGTGGGTCTTTTTTATTGTCAACATAATTGTTCCTCACATCTGGATTGACATTCTCCCTTCAAAGCATGGTTCATCACTGCTTCTTCAATGTATATAATATGTAGACCTATTTTTAATAACCAAAAATAACTTTATAAGAGAATACTTAAATATTGAAAACACATCAATATACTGATCACTGCTTTTCTTTGATATTTATCTAGAAATCTCTCTAAATCCAATGATGTAAAGATGAACTGATATCATTAGTCTTTGGTGAGGAGGTCAAAATTGAATCGATTACCTCCTATTTCTACTTTACTACTTTGAAAGTGTCAGTTTATGTGTCTCTTTATGAAATATTAGACGTTCCTTGAGACACTCAAGACAGTCATTTTCTATTCATCCATTTATAGTGTTCTGACAGATAGCACATTACTCAATAACAAAACAAATGGATAAACAAATGAAGTCTATGTGAATTCACAACTAGTGTTTATATTAGCTTACTAGGAGCAGTGGAGAGGCAGAGAGAAGATCCAATAAACTGATAAAAACAAATTTTAGGGGTTCTGGTTGGTGGACATGGTGTGCTAACACATAACTGAAGAGGTGTGAATCTATAATGTTAAATCCTTTGTTGTAAACTAATTTTACCACACACACACACAAAAAAAAATCCTTTATTGAAAGTCAATGATATCTCAATAAAAGATAAATAAAAAATAATTTTTTTAAAAATTATTAAATGTCACTGAGATATATGGATTCCAGGATCACATCAAGTAGGTAGCTTCCCCTACAGTACCACTACTAATATTTTGCTATATCTCAGTCTTTTCAAGTAAATGAATCATCCACCGGATTTGTATCTATCCTGGAAAATTGCTACAGGGCAAACCTAGCACTTTAATTAGTTATTTTAGCACCTGGTATAAAAAAAAAAGCACTGTGTAAATCCAAGTCTTTTACCTGTTTTCACTTGAATAAAGGCTCCCCCTAAACCACTATCAACCTGAAAAGGCAGGTTATTTCTACTGAAATTACATTGCGAAGAGTCATTTGTATAAAGTACAATTTACTCCCTAAAATTTTATGAATTCTTTAGTAATTTTAATTATTTCTATAATTTCACTCTACTTTTTCTTGACATAGTATTCTTATGTCCAACATTCTGAGATCATTTTTCCAGGACATTATTCTAGAAAATTAATTCAATAACAAATTCCTAAACATTCACCAAATAAAAGTCCGCTGAAAACCAAGATTTAAATCCTCTCTCCCTCTGATCACTGTTCTTAACAGTTTTCTTCCCTGTGTCTGCTATAAAGAACCTTAAACACCAGGCTGCAACTTTCTAGAACAGAGAAACATAGTGGAAATTCATAGATGGTCATCTTATCTGCTACCAAGGGAGAAAGCATTGTCTCATTTCACACCTTTCCCTCTAAGGTGTTAGACAAGCTGCAACCTTAAAGTTCCACATCATTTTGATCTCATCATCTTTTCCAGAAATTGGTTTCATTCCCCAGTTGATCTTACTGTTAAATTTTTTCTCCACTCTTTCAAATGTCTCTTGTTTAAATTTAAATCCATTATTTCTATTCTTATCTTTGCTAAGTAAGGAGAGTGGCTTCTCCTTTGGGGAACTACCAAGGTGTATGTGTAAAGTGCTTTCACATTTTCTCCTGTTTTCTCTCTTGCTTTTAGAGGTTATCACAAATTCTGAAGATGAAAACCTTGTTTTAATTAAAGCACATACACAATTTCATTATTTCTCAGAATTTCCATCCATGTTTATTTTCCATAATATTTGTCTCCTTAGAGAAATACAGAAGCAATGGAAAAGATGCTTCTCAGATACTGTTTAAAACATACAATCTGTTATCAAAACTATCACAAGTCTACCATTAGGTAACATGATTGTGAAAACTGAACTAACAGCCTATATACAGAAATTATTGACTACTTTACAATTTTCCAGTGTTAAATATTCCTAAAATTTAATGTTTTAAGTTACTATAAGTTACCATTTATCTGAAATATAATGAAATGAGGAGTCACTTTCTGTGTTCCCCTCTTCTGGGTTGCAGTGATTTTAGAAGACAAAGGATTTTAATACATTGCTTATGAATTTGTGTGTCCAATCAATTAACAAATAAATCAAGAATTTATTTGGTACAAAACACCAGTAGACATAAATATGTATGCAAAGAAAGTAGCATGATTTTCTCTCCATCCCTTAATCAAGGTACAAACTCCAATGGTAGAAATATCTCTGTCATTCTCTTTCTGATCCTCAAGTTTCTGAACTGTTTGCCCCATAATCATTTACTATAGCTTGCTACTTACCCATCATGCACTAATTCTAATGCTTTCTACTATCATTCCAGATTAAATCATCAGTGCCCCTAAGCCCCACCCACTCTTGATGCAAAGCAGCCTCTCTGTGCCCTAATACACTCATCTCCATAACCAGCCAAACCATGCTCTGTCAGCTTCACCTTCTCAGCGTAGACTCTGCTAACTCCTCAGACCCGCTCCCTGGAATTCTGTACCAGTACTCTTCAGGAAAAAAAGCAAGAACCCTAGTGAATACATATGATTTTTTAAGTGATATGCACCAAATAAATTTTTAAAGGAATTATCTGTCTGCTAATGATATTAGACAGAATTGATAATGATAATTCTCCTTTCCTAACTCATTTTTCTCTATTTCTCTCTTGTCCTTTTCCTACATAAATGGATACATGTATGCAGAGATAGGTAGATAGGTAAATACAATTCCTCTAATTCTAAATTTACTATATTACAATGTCATGAAATATTAAAACCCAGACACCCCCCAAAAAAATCTTTAAAGATATGAGTACTAAAGTCTTTTATACCAAGACTTCATAAAATTTTATTAGATTTCATCTTTTCTTTACCTTCTATATTTTTCTGTTAAGAACCTAATGTGACATAGAAATAGGAAATTTTGACCTCTCCTGTAATGTTTAGATGTCTTACACAGTACAACAGAGTGATAAGTTCCAGAACTTAATCTCTTCCATCACTTCACTATATACAAAAGAAGGTGTGTTGCTGTATAAGGAGAATAAAACCTAGAGCTCATGGATATGCAATACTGAAAACTGGGAACTTCTTCCACTTTGCATTTAAGGGTTGCCCTAAAATTAGCATTAAAAAGCATTATGTCAGGGAGTGTATATCAACAAATTTACTTGAATTGATAAATGAGGTCAGATTTGGCTGACAGAAAATAAGTATAATTTGTCTGAATAGTTTGATAAAGAAAATTGGCCTTGTCTACTTGACTGTATGATAGATTATGTTCCATAATTTGAATAAGTTAAATCTGTAGCTCCAAAGTTTGGATGACAAATTTTTTAAAACAAGATACAATAAATGCAGTTTACAAAAGAATCACTGAATTGGTGAAGGTATATTGATATTAATAATGTTTTAATGTTCCCCAAAATTTCTGAATATATCAGTTATTTCCAAAAAGTGGCTCTAAATGGGAGAAAAACAAATACCAATTAATAGTTATTTGATGAGTCTTACCTTTTCATGAGTGAAAACTTTTCATTATACCCATCCAAACTTCAGAAACAGAATAAATATAGGGGTATTTTAAAAATCCTTTTACAATTCTTTGCACTCAACAAAATTGAAGACGAACATGTCATGATGACAGATTTTTTTAAAAATAATTTTTGGTGATTTATTACTGTGGTTTTTGGATTCCAGCTCAGAATCAATTCAAACAATTATGAGAGATAATTACTAAAGATAAAGAAATCTCTTCCATTTCTATTCAGGCTTTCCAATCCATTTCATGCTCTTGTCCATAATGGAATCAAATTGATATTAAGCCATCTTTTATACCAATTACTCACTCCCAATATTTTAAAATGCATTTCCAAGGAAATGTATTTCTAATGTTTAAACATTTTATATAAAACTTAAAATATATTTATATATTACTCTAACTCAATGCTGAAGAAAATTTTATTCAAATTTAAAACCAATAAGTGTAAATATGTCATAAACTCTTTTAGCCTTGAGTGTATTGCTGAGAAATCTGATGACAGTCTCATTGAAGCTAATTTTTATCACACATTTTTTCCCTAGAAACCTATAACATTTTTTTATTACCCATGATTTTTGATAAATTAACAATGATGTTTCTTAGGGAAAGTTGTTTTGCATATAGAAATCGGAGTATTCTTTTTTTCTTCCTTCCCTTAGGTTTGGGAAGTACTCAGCTATTATTTCTTTGAGAGGAGTCTATGCTTCTCTATATTTTCACCACACGGAATATACATTATCCTTGCTTCTTTTCCTGATGTAGTATGACATTTCTCATCTAGTTTCTTCCTTTTTTTTTTTTTTTTGTCTCCTTTCTCTTCTTCTCCTTGGGTTATTTGGCCTTTTGTGTCATTAATTTCCAAATTCCCCCTCTTCTCTGCTTAAGTGTATTTATTATGCTTTCTAGAGTTGTCCTCATTCATTCAGTGTCTTTTTATGTATATTTTTCAATATCTTCAATCTCTTGAGAGAAAAATTCTTTGTTCCTGGATTTCTTTCCTGAAATATGTACCTTATTTTTCCGTGTTTACTTGAACTGCTAAGATCTGATTGAATTTTCTTAAAATTGTGACTCTAACAATTTTACTTTGATCTGTTAGGTCCTAAAATTATATGTCCTTTATGTATATGTCTGGAATTCTAGGCTTCTCTTTTAGCTTTTATATCTCATATTCAGATGCTCCTTCTAGTCATGTGTGTCACCTTTCCAGTTGGGGTACTGTGACTTTAATTTTGCTATCATTTGTTCTTTATTTGACTTGGTGGCAGGTAAAGAGGGAGGGATTCTGGAGTCCAAAGACTCAATATCAGTCTTGGTGGGAAGGGAGAATTATTCCAGGCAGAAATTTCTACTGTCTCTTCTTCCCTTGCTCTGTAGGGCAAACACTGCTCGCTGCTTCTCAGAGCCCAAGTTCCAAGGGCCTTCCCCTCTCCCCCCACAGACCCCCCAGGAGGGGAGAGTAGGGGTTCCACTGCCTGCAGACTCTCCCACAGGTGCGCCAACAGTCTAGGACCCATACCCAGGTAGATATGTACTGTCCCTCATTAAAAAATAAATTCCCAGGACCAACTATGTGCCACATAATCTGTGGTAGGGTCCAGTTGACTCAGTGGCTTGATAGCCTACTGCACTGGCAGCAATTCCCTTGCCTCTCATTGTTTTGTATCAACAACAAGCCACCAACTCAAAATAAAAGGATCTTTGGATCAGTTCTTCCTCATTGCTGGTCATGAATTAGTGAAATTCCTGAGAGCAAACTTTATTTTTTCTATAGTTATATTCAGGGAAAAGGGTTTATCAAAAACTTCCTAGTTTTTGATGGCCAAGTTCACTGTAAACTTTTGTAGATATCCATAATTAGTTCTTATCCCACATGGTTGCTGAATCTTATCAAATTATTTTTCTGTGTCTATTTTTCCCTTTTATTCCTTTAATATGCTAAACTACACTAATTTGCAAACATTAGGACAATATTGTTTTTATGGATGAAAGTTTTATGTGATTATGATAGAAATCCTCTTCGTAAACTGCCAGATTCAGTTTGCAATTACTGTTCATAAATGAGATTGACCTGATATTTGCCTTATAACTGACCTTGTCTGGTTTTGATATTAAGAACATGTAGATATCATAAACACGTGGAAACTCCATCACTCTTTTTTATTGTCTGGAATATTTTGTGTAAGATTGGCATTACTTTACATATTTGGTAAAATTTGAGAATAAGAGCATTTGAATTAAAAGTCATTTTTCGAGTTATATGATGGGAAGAAAAGCAGTAAGTCTGCCAACAGGTATATGAAAAAAATGTTCACCATCATTTATTATAAAGGAAATGCTGATCAAAATCACAATGAGATATCACCTCATACCTGTGGGATTGGCTCATCTTAAAAATACCAGAAACAACAAATGCTGGTGAGGATATAGAGAAAAGGAACCCACTTACATTGCTGGTGGGAATGCAAACTAGTCCAGCCACCAAGGAAAGTTGTGTGGAGTTTCCTCAAAAGACTAAATATGAATCTACTCTGTGCCCCAGCTATTACATTCCTGGGAATCTACACAAAAACACAAGCTGATTCTAAAGAAACCTTCATTTTGATGTTTATTGTAGCACTATTCACACTAGCCAAATGCCTGAAAACAGATGAATGGATCAAGAAAATGTGATCAATATGTGTGTGTGTGTGTGTGTGTATGCAGTGGAATGTTGCTCATCAATAAAGAAGATAAACTCATGCCATTTGTAGCAACATGGATGGAGCTGGAAGGGATTATGCTAAATGAAATAAATTAGAGGGGAAAAATATCAGATGATTTCATTTATAGATGCAATATAGAGAAACCAAACAAAGGGTCAAGACAAAGGCAAAACTTACAAGCTGACCACAGATCTGAGACATAAAGCCCGGGAGAGGGAAGGGAAGAGCACAGAGACCATAGTGATGGTTCATAGGTGACGTGGTGGTGGGATATTTATGGGGACTACACCTAAGAGGAGAAATCAAATACTGTAGAAAAATGAGCCACAATGTAAAAATAAATAAATAAATAAAATGTTCTCTTCTTTCCTTGGTCATTTAAAGCTGGGCAACTTATATTGAGAGTAATTTGAAAACTGAGCACAATTTCTTCTGTCTTAACATATAAAAAGAGGGGTAAATCCTCTCCCAAACTTGTGCTATAAAATCCTTTTGGAACAATCTCAGTGCTGATCAAATAATTTTTTCAATGAAATTATAAAGGATATCCTTGGATTTCTATTTTTTAAGTCCCCCCTATTAGACCTCTTGGATTATAGCAGGGGCAAAATTATGAATAAAATTGTAGCCTCTATACAAGCCTGCAAGACTTCCTGAGGTGACCAGGTATGGCTCCATTTGTTTTAAGAGGTTCTTCGTGCTGCAGGTATTTTTGTTTGTTTTATACCATCCATAAATAGAATTAGCTTTATTTTGTGATAAAATTTATGTAATTAATAAGTTTGATCAATTGGAGTTACTTTGGCTAACTTCATGCCATAATATTAAATGACAGAGATGATGATTCTAACACTTAACAAACTGCTAGGACAATATCTAATGTCATAGATTATATACTATACAATTTTACAGCTATCATATAGCCATGCTCACTGTTTCTATTTTCTAAAATTCATTATTTTTAAATAGGTCTGAGGTTGAATTTGGGTATTCCTGGCTTCCCTTATGCAAAATGCCATTTCAAAATTTCAAAACATGATATATTATTATAACACATAATAGCTTTATTTTTTAAAGATTTATTTATTTATGTGGAAACTGGGGTAAAAGCTAGAGATGTAGAGGGGTGAGAGGAGTCACCAGAGACAGAGTGAGGAGCAGAAAAGGCAGGTCAACGAAGTACACTGCTGAGGGGATCAGCAGGCATGTCAGGAGAGGTCTGCCATACCATGTGGATCATCTCCGGGACCAGGGATCGAACTTGCACTAAAGTGGCTGCTGCTAGCTTGCAGTGCAGCATCCTAACCCATTGCACCACAAGGAAGGGCCATAGCTTTAATTTTTAATTTTTTTTTCATTTTTGTTTATAAGTGCAGTAATACCCAGATGTTTTATTATTATTTATCATCCAGTAATATCAGATGTTTTGGCTGATACTAAATTACAGGAAGCCAGCCATGCTACTTCCAGTTAACTTATTTTTTTTTCCTGGTTTTTAATTTCCACCACATCACCAGTGCCCATACCCTATTTGCCTGCCTCCCTTCCTCTGACCCCTCAGGTAACTATTCTAGTTATCTTGCTGAGTTCAAGATTTGTTCCTACTATTCTTTGCATATGAATTTTGTGGGGATTCACATTCCACAGATGAGTGAAACCATCCAATATCTGTCTTTCACCATTTGACTTATTTCATTCAACATATTTGCTAAAATATCTTAAACAGGGAAAATTAATGTGCTTTCTAAAAGACAGATAACTTACAGTAAAGCATGTCAAGCACTGAGAATCATTGTGTTTATAGCATCAGCACAGACTGTACCTTTATATCATTTACAAATTGTAGGTGTGATAATTATTTGAGGATTGAAAGACAAAAGGGACCAAGTAATTTGGAATTACTTTCAGTGCCCAGTTTACTAACTGTCTTCATGAAAGAAGGTTATATTTGAACAGAATCTACTTGTGTAGTTGAAAAAATATGCTATGGAATTCTGTAGGGCAGGAGGAGGGAGAAGGACCGGGATAGACGTGGGGAGAGCACAGGGACTGTGGTGATGGTGCAGGGGTGAGTTGGGGTGGGAATTTCATGGGGAAACCATACATTGTACAAAAACTAAGTATGATATAATGAATCTTTTTAAAAATTTTTAAAACTCAGTGTAATCTGAGAAAAAATATGGTGGAAAAATATGGGACCAATCATTGCGACATTTAAATATATATAAAGACATTTTAAAAAGAACTGTTATAATGTTTTATTTACTTGTTTCAAGATTGCTGTTTCATAAAAAACATGATTACTTTTGGAAGGAAGTTTGAAAGATTTTTCAGAAGATTCTTAAGCACATCTGTGGCTGCTTCAGAAGTTGAGAGAGTGTTCTCTAGGTATATTTCTCTTTTAAAATATTTCTAAGGAAATTTAGGTCTCCCAGTGGAAAAAAAATGTTTAGGGTCCTTTGGAAAACAGAAAAAGAATTATATTATCAAGAGATGAATAAAGAAGTAGAAAGAATGGTTGAGTCAGATGACCCTGTTAGTCGCATGATCTGTCAAGCCCGATATGTAGGAGGGTCCAGGGTCCTCCCAGAGCAAGGTCCTGATGGTGTCCGGTGTCCAAGTCAAAAAGCTGAGTCTAGTGTGTGAATAATTTAGAAGGAAAAATACCATGAAAGATGTGTAAGAATCAATAAGTTTAGGGAAACAGGAACTCTAGATAGATATATTTAGATATCTATAAGGACACAATAGATAAGGCTGGTGATCCTATCGGGGGAGTACATACCATGAGAGGGTTTACAGAGCTTGCTAGGGAATGTGCTGGTTAGAGGGGTACTAGAATTTTTGAGAGCACCATGGTGACTATTCTCTGACCAAGCTTCCATGTAGAAAATTTTATTGAAAACTTTTCTCCCTGAAAACAGTAGGGATGATAAAGTTTAGTAAGGAGACACAGAGATAATAAAGGCCAAATTGTGATGATGAAACATCAGCAGCAAGGTGGGGGTTATTGTCATGAGTAGGTAATATTCAAATGGAACTGTGTGGAGAGTTCAAAGACAATGGCATTCCCAAAATAAAAGACCTTGACAGCCAACAATTATATTCTTTAGTTTATATTGAAAACATCAAATCAAGAATATAGAAACAAGAGGTTGATAGCAATTATTCCAGTAAAATGTCCAGCTTGTAGACCTGAGTCAATCCTCAGACCTAAAATCCAATGACTGAAAGAAACAATGAGTCCGTAAGAAAAACATCTGGCAACAGCACAGCAAATGTGTAAGGTAAGCTTTACTTAAATGTGTCCACGGTTATATACGCAGATAACCATAAACTCAGAATAAAAGAACACCTACACTTTTTAGAAGTATTGTACACAGGTTCAAAGTAACAATAATAATCAGAGCTATAAAAAGTCATTATGAGTTCTTGTTAAATTGGAGATGTATGGAGGCCACATATGAAGTAGAGACCTTGGCAAGTCTGGCTTACAGCAGGTTCACTAAGTCAGGATGGATATGGTCTCGATCTCCGATTATATAATTGGATTTGATGTGCTTGGTAGGGTGCAGAATCTTCATATTTAATTCTTGTTATAGAGAGCAAAAGCTATCATAGTAAAGGCCAGTGAAAACCTCTGAAACTTCCCTGTCACAACCAAAAATAATATTTCATTCTGGTGATAGTAGAAGATAGTGCCACCCTTTATAAAACTAAAGAACACAGAAGTAATAGTCACTGTCATCTCCCCATTTAAGTTGTTCCTTATAGCGCTAATGAATTCTACAAAGTCAGATGAATACTGTATATAACATTTGAATTCCACAAACTTAACCAATTATAGCTTTTCTGTCAGATGTGGTATATTTACTACAAAAAATTAAAATAGCCTCTGCTACAAGTGATGTAGTCTTAAATCACGCAAATGTGACACTTTTCACTCCTGTCAGAAGCAAGTCATATTAGCATGAGACAATCATACACAACTAGTCTTACATCATGTTCTCAGGCGTAAAGAACAAATTCTCACGACTTAGAACTCCGAACATTACGTAAATAAAGTGGATGCCATTGTGTTTCTCTTCAGGTTCTGTAGGTAGCATGTTCCATATTTGTGGGTGCTCTAATCAGTTGCGCAAGTGATATGAAAGGCAGCCAGTGCTAACCATACTGAGGACAGGGAAGAGCGCTAACACCACATGAGACTAAAAGTAAGCAATCTTGCACCTTAGGTTGTGTGACCCTGGTTACACCTATGAAATTAAATTTTCTTGAAATTTGAGCAGCCAAAAATCAGTATGACTTTGCAATAACTGAATATAGGTCTGTCAGACAGACAGCACTGGTGCTTAGAGCCTGTGACTGTTCATGTTTAAAATGTGGCTCCTGGAAAATAAGATATCATTTTCCGTGTGAGGACTGATGTGATTGCTAGTTCTCATCTATTTGAGGACAAGGTCTAATAATGGATACAAATAGTCATAAATGAAGAGATTTTTCAGAAGCTTTCAGAAGTCAAAATAATCACTTGAAAAATGAAGAATTTGATTAACTGCATAGTTATTTCCTCTACATAATACTGTAGTCTTCAATTTTAAGCTTTATAAGGATCTTCAAGGTCATCTGGCACAATGTTTTAATTTTACAAATGAAGAAACTGAGGCCAAAAAAGGCTAAGGAATTTGCCTAATATATTTTTAATATAAATTTTACCAAAGCCTAATTTACATACAATTATATTCCCATAAAACTAAGTCTAATCAATTCCATATTTAACAATTAAAAACCAAAATCAATCAAATCTGAAATGCAATCATGTAAAAGAGACTCATATATTAAATCATAAAAAATAGAACAGGTGATTAAACAAGGAGTCATTTGCTCAGCCATCTCCTTATCTGGAAACAGTTCACAAGTCACGTGGTGTGAAGTCTTTATTTCTTCTAACAAAATCCTTTACACAAACTCATAATGATACAAAGTTGTTCAAATTTATGTCCCCATTTCGTCTGATTAATTTATGGACTGAACATTATCACTTTTAATCATTTTATGAGGCTGGTATTTTTATGACAGAAAAGGCCTCAAGGTTATCTTTTGTGTTACAGGTCTTGGTCTCTAAGCTCCACAAGTCCAAACTTGCTGGTCTAATGAGCCAGAGGAAAAAAATAACTTACTCCTCCCAAACCCATCTAGGACTAATGACTACCATAAAATTCAGAAATCACTCAAGCAAAGGTTTCTGTTGATCAAATTCTGTACTCTTCTTAATACTAATTTCTCTTTGCCTCTTGTCTTAAACTTGGGTGTTCCTACTCCTGGACTTAATTAATCACCCCCTTGATTCCCTTTCATCTCTCTATTTCTTCTAAGCCTCCTCTGCTCAACCCTTATACATTAGAAGCCCAAGGATTTTATCTCTGCCTTCTTCCTTTTTTGTACTCTATAACAGATTCTTAACAAAGTGGATGCAAGATTGAACATGAAAAAAAAAAAACTTTATTTCTATTGACTTTAAACTTGAATTCAGATTCTCTTCAATTATGAACCTCTACCAAAAACTATGCAATCTTATAATAACTTAACGTTATAACTCTTTTAATCATGGATTTTTATATTATATTAAAGAATGTTTTAAAGATCTCAAAATAGCATTTATATCCATCACCTATTTCAACAATATTGTTAGAAAAAGCATCACATAAAAGCATAGTATAGGGCCCTCCCTGGTGGCACAGTGGGTTAAAGCACTGCACTAAGAAGCTTAAGGCCACTTCCGCATGAGTTCGATCCCTGCCTGCCCTGGAGGAGATCCACATGGCGTGGCCGACTCTCCTGACCCGCCGGCTGCTCCCCTCAGCAGTGTACTTCATAGATCTGCCTGTTCTGTTCCGCACTCTGTCTCTGGTGAATCCTCTCACCCTTCACATCTCTGGCTTGTACCCCAGCTCTGTATGAATAAATAAATCTTAAAAAAAAAAAAAGCATAGTATAAGGAATTGCAGGAATAAGGAAATGAATAAATGTCCATGGAATGATAGCAGAGAAAGTAACAATCATTTAAATGGATGGGAAGTGTCAAATGGCATTGGCCTTGAAAGATGAATAGGGCTTGTCCAGAAGAGGAAAAGAAGCAAGGCTTTCCCAACAAAACAAATGATAGAGAACTCAAGGACCCTGACGTGAAAGAATGGGTTAATGTTTCGTTCCATAAGGGCCCAGGATATGTGAGTGAAGGAAAGGAAGGGAAGGGGAGGGGAGGGGAGAGGAAAAGAGGGGAGGAGGAAAGAACAGTGGCAGTTGATGACAATGGGAAGAAATGGGGAGGAAACTGTGAAAGGCTGTGCTGTGCTTGGACCTTTAGATCTTCTCTACAGACATGATAAACCACCAAAAATTTTAAGTGGAAGAATTTAAGCATTTTGTTTACATTTTAAAGTGGTAAAATTAAATTGCTATGGAGAAAAAATGGTGGCATGAAGCTAGTAAAAGAGTTATGTCAGGTCAGTCAAGAGACATGAACTGTCACATGTGGGAACAAGGAGTCACTGAAAATGAAAACTGGCTCAGTTTTCTGACTTAATATTGGTAATGCCATTGACAAAAAGTAGGAAATTTTTCATTTAAAAGAGATGACTGTGGGTCTCCTTGGAAGTGCAAGGGATTAAGTCTCAGCACTCTGAAGCTATTAGCAGCCACTGCAGCATGAGTTCATACCCTGGCCCGGGAGCTGACCCACATGGCGCAGCAGTCCTCTCCTGTCTCACCTGCTGCTCCCCTCAGTAGTGTATTTCAGTAAATCTGCCTATTCTGCTCCCCAGTCTGTCTCTTGAATCCTCTCACCTCTCTATATTGCTGGCCTACATCCCAGCTCTTCTATGCATGGATAAGTGAAGCTTTTTAAAAAAAAAAAAAAAGCGCGAGAGAGACAATTGTATGCTTTGGAAATGACTATTCAATTTTATCCAAAAAAGAACATAATTACAGTTGTTCAACACAAATAAGGTGTATTTTCCTCATTATGCAAGAAGTTTAGCAGTGGACAGCTACTGAAACTTTCTCAGTAGTTTGATGGTATTTTGCTTTACCAAAAAGGAAATATAAATGGCAAATAGACACAGAAAAGTATTCATCACCATCAAAATAAAAATCAAGATGAGACACTACTGCAAATATAATATACTAAAACTGCAAAAATTCAAAACTGACAATATCAACCATTGAAAAAGATCTGGAATAACTGAAACTCTCAGACATTGCTGCTGGAAATGCTATCTGGTATGGCCACTTTGAAAATAGTTTGTTTCTTATAAAGTCATGAAGTCAAATAGACATTTACCAGTGTCCCAGTAATGCCACTCCTAGGTATTAACCCAACAGAAATGAAAGCTTATGTTTACATAGATACCTACACTTATGGTAGTGTTATTCAGTCACTGAAAACTAGGAACACTCTTAATATCCACAAGCTAGTGAATAGACAAGTTTTTGTACATCTACACATGGAAATATTATTTAGCAATAAAAAGGAACAAACCAAATGAAAGAAGACAGTCAGTCATTTGAATGATTCCTTTTATAAGATTGTCTGGAAAGGCAAAAGTAAAAGAACTGAATTCATGACAGTGGTAGCATTGAGATAGGGAGCTCTTGATGACAAAGAGGTGTGAGAGAATTTTACAGGATGGTGGAAATATTCAGTATCCTGATGGCGATGACAGCTATGTATCTGTAAATATTTATCAGAATTCATAGAACTACACACCTTTAGGAGTGAATTTTAATGTGTGAAAATTATAGTCCAATGATTCTAATACTTTTTTAAAACTTCCAGGTAATTGTTTTTATTTTCAGAGGAAAATTAAATAATAGTCTTATTGGACTAAAGTGCAATTAAAAATGAGCAGGATGTGGGCCCTCCCTGGTGGCGCAGCGGGTTAAAGCACAGCACTGAGAATCTAAAGCCGCTTCCGCATGAGTTCGATTCCCACCTGCCCCGGAGGTGACCACATGGCACTCAGACCTCTCCTGACCCGCCTGCTGCTCCCCTCAGCAGTGTACTTCGTCGATCTGCCTGTTCTGTTCCCCACTCTGTCTCTGGTGAAACCTCTCACCACCCCGAAGCCTCTGGCTTGTACCCCAGTTCTGTATGCACAAATAAATAAATCTTTAAAAAAAAAATTTAAAAAAATAAAAAAAATTTAAAAAATGAGCAGGATGTGGAAGAATTGGAATTCAGAATTTAATGTCAAAAATTTTTTTTAGATGTGTGGCAAATCTTCAATGAACTTAAGGACTTATTTCCTTCTTGATGCTATATAACTATAAATAGATTTGTCTAATATTCTTTAGTTTTTTAGAAACCTTTGCTTTCCAACTCAAAATTTTGAGCAACTCCATATTCAAATATGTGTTTGTTTTCATTATTTTAATTATATTCATGCATGCCAAGTTATTTAATTAAATAAATCTGTAATTTGCACTTGTAGACTGATATTGTACTAAGTTCATTAAAATATATAAAGATCAAAAGATTTCATAAATCTGATCATAGTCTCATATAGATTATCTAATGCTACTTTTTAAATTTCTATATGATTATGTAAAAATTGAATTTCATCTGACTAAATTTATTATTAAAGTTATAGATTGAAACATAGACAGATAATAGATTGAAATTTTTAAAAATAATTGACAGCTTTTATTCTTCTGGTTCTAAGAAATAAATAACATTTTATCTATTTTTAGGAATTTCCTGTGTGCATTGCTAAAGTTAACCATTCAACTGCTCTAATTATGTCAAAATAGTATCATGAACGACAATTGTTTGATTCACTGTGAATTCACAATAAAACTCCACATCAGACCTTTTCTCCCATTTTCTCAGAGAATCCCATTTTCTCTGATAGAATCCCTAGTTCATGAATTTAATCGAGGATACAATCAAAAGTAAGTTCAAGGACAACAGTGAGTTTTCTGGGTTAATACCCACTGGATTTGTGAAGCCATCTTTGCCTAAGTTCTCACCCTAAGTTTTCTAAAAGACAGACATGCTTGACAAACATTAAAAACACTAGTGATTTGTTCTCAGGTCAAATTTCTCTCCCATTTATGTATCCTCCTTTGTCATGGAGGTTTTGTCACATTCGCCTACACAATTGTTTCTCTTTTGCGTCTGGCCCACCCCCCTACAAGCCCAAGAGGTGCCCAAAGAGAGATTGCAAATGCACCTCAAGATCCACTCTCTGACCTCCTCTCTACACTGTACATGACTGTTTAATTTCCTATTTAAAACAAATTAATCGTTGCATGCGCTAATGAGGCTGCAAAGGATGCCTCTCCAATCCACAAGCTTGGAAGAGGTTACCCAGAGGTTGTCCAGATTGATGGTTCCAGGGTGGATGACCTGAAAATGAACTTTGACTAAACTTTGCTCTTTGTGCACTTGATAGTTTGCACTTGGAAAGTGGCAATTGTCTAAAGCAGACAGTTTAAAACTTCAGCCTAAGATTTTGATTAAAAGTTAGTCTTTAGAAGATAGGGAAACTCTTTGTCCATCTTTTCAATACTAGTTTTATCAATTGTTTTCTAAGTGCTTTTCTTTTTTATAACATCCAAGTTGCATTTCAAAACAAAGTATTAATCAAACTAAAAATGTCTTATTTTTCATTTCCTCTTTCTCTAGGCACTATAATGTTAGAATTGTCTTCATTAACTTGAAATTAATCTACTATAATGCAACTCAGATAATGCCCTTCTTGTATGAATTTAGAAAAGATGCTTACAAATATTAATTGGTTTCCACAGCTTGTAGATCATGTATTAACTCATTTTTACCAATTATAAGCAACTATCTCTAGTTTAAGATAACTGTTGAAATTTCATCTCTGCTATATCCAGGTGATTCCCCCTAATTGTTCATCAAAATGAATCTTTTAGAATTTTTCCATAAATATACCAAAACAGAGCTACAGGGCATTCTGAGATCAATTCTTTGGACTTAGTATTCCCTGGCAACTTGTCTGGATTCTGTAAAACACTTTTTGAATAATATACAACTACTCTCCAGTTAAAGATAAATACAACAATATTATTACTTATGTGGTATATTTTACTATGCTCCCTCATAAGTAAATGACCAAATAACACACTGTTCCCTTATAGAACTATGAATAAGAATTGACATTGATAATAGAGATGGGAAAACTGACCCAGTAAAAGTCTTAGATTGTTTTTTATAAGACAACAGATTTGGAATAAGAAATCAATATCTCTACCTTCTGGCCATTCTATATATCTTTTCTTGTTCTACTCTATTTTCTTCTGAAGTGACATAGATAATCCTAATTATCTGCCCTAGCACAATAGCAACTTTTTATGAAAAAAAAGGAAAGAACCTTAATATACCCCATTTGGGGTCTATTCAAATCTGAAGACACCCTTAAAAAGCCAGCATAATTTCCCAATCTCAGTAATACAAACTATAGAAACCACATCATTTCCTCTGTTTAGTTGCATTCTTCAGGTCTTGGCTGAGTTAGGAACAGCTTATTTCAGTCCTTCAGGATGCATCAGAAGCCACTCAGATTCCAGTAGATCTCCATTGCCTTAATATTGCCCTCTCTAATGTGACTGTTAAAAGACATTCTGCTGAGACCAGAAACAATGTGACTGGAGATGGCTAACCCAATTCCACTGACACTTCTATATAACTTTGGATTTGGAGTTATTTAGTAGCAACGTGTATCCACTGAATACAAAGAGTTGATCAGGGAATTGAGAAAGGCATCTTCCTGGACCACCATCAGGGAGCACTTTATCATAAGGAAATGGTCCATAGGACAAAATGGAACTCTGTGACTTTCAGTGTCTTTTGAAACTATATTACACTTGGGTAGATAGGAAGAGTGGCTGAAATTTTATTAAAAATCTGTCATCTCTGCTCTTTAGTTCCCTTCATTTGACCATTGAAAATCCAGGATCAAGATTAGAAATGGAATTTATGGACAAGCTTAAGGGAAAAGTATTAGAAGTGCAACTCCAGTGGCAGTGTTTCTGCAATATTCCTTCAGCAATGGGCTGAATAATCCATAATATATTGGTACAATCTTCTTTTCAAGAATAGAGCTTGATTGTTATATCTCAAGCTAAGGATAAAAACTGGGATGAATAAGGCGGAAGCAGATCCTCTAATGAACAAAGAGGCTATGAGTTAATGTCAGAAATGAAGGGGGCAAAATGAACTAGAAAAAATAACCATCCTGACTTGAAGAGAGATAATATCTGCTAAATAGACTGTCTTTCACAATTTAACATGAGGCTTCACCAGCTCTTTTGGGGTCATTTTCAATCACACCAGGTGGTAGTAACTTGTCTCAGAGGCTAGAAATTGAGACACAGCTATGATCAGGTACTTATCACAGTTTAGAATCTGTAGGAAATGGTAATTTGATGACCTGTTCTTCCATTCCTCACATCTTTCATTCTTCTTCCTTCCTCTAAAGGGCAATTTGATATTACTGATGTTGTTATGAACTTTTTAAGTCACTGACTTCTTTTGGTAGAAATTTCAGATGTACTTCCATTGCTTCTAAAAACAATGCTGTAGACTCAGTGGAAAAGAAAGCCTTACCAAGCGTCTTTTGAAGGCAATTTTCAAAATGCCTCCTGAATTAAATTTCATGTCACGACTTCCAATCATTTGATCTCCCAAGTTAGTCTACAGAGGGAGTTCTAGGCATCTACCACCTTCTCCACCGGTCACATTAACAGTCCTTTCCTTTAAAAACCATTTAGGCAATAGACCCTCCTTGGTGGGTTAAAGCACAGCACTAAGAAGCTAAAGCCACCTCTGCATGAGTTCAATCTCAGCCCCGGAGGTGACCCACATGGCACGCAGACCTCTCCTGACCTGCCTACTGCTCCCCTCAACAGTGTACTTCGTCAGTCAGTTGTTCTGCTCTCCACTCTGTCTCTGGTAAATCCTTTCACCACACCTGCACCTCTGGCCTATACCCCAGTTCTTTATGCATAAATAAATAAATCTTTAAAAAAAATTTTAGGCAACAGAGCCATTAACTATGTGCAACCAAAAAAATACTAGGTTAAAAGTATTTCTCATTCCTTCTGTGATCAGTGTCCTCAACACAGATCACAAGCAAGTGAGTGTGTAGCCTACCTTGAAGTTAATTTCTTTATCATTAATAATTATGGTGAACTGACCCTCTACTGTCAGCTTTCACTATAATTTTAATTGATTTGCTGGTAAAACATGAATAACACATAAATGACTAAGGTCATACCACCAATAGGAAAATAAACAATGTTTACTCTACAAAGCGTATTCTTTAAGTTTTAAATCTAACAACAATTAAATGACTGACAAAACAGGAAAATTTGGAAGGTTAAATTTGTTTTCCTGAAATTGTTAGTCTATTAACTACTAAGGTGAATAACATATATGAAGAAAGATTGCTTTCCCCTTCTATTTTTGAGCATACTCAATTCAAAATGGTATTAATTAGTATTAACTAATAACTCCAAATATTGCATTAATGTGTATATCTCATACAAAAGATATAAGGCCATGTACTCCTCTTTGGAGATTTTTAATTCTAGGGAACTAGTATGGTAGGTCTGTGAGCTTCCGTATTAATATAGTCATTCTTCTTTTACTGTTAATATACTAACTCACTTAGGTTGTTCTTTTTTCATTCTGTTTATAGAAAACAGCTTTCCTTTATCCCCAATGTGTGCAAGTGTGAAACAAACACATGACGATCAGATACTGCTATTCATCAGAGTTAGGTGAAAGTCAGAACTATTTAACCAAAATTAATAAGAAGGGATGTGATCAACTCACCCTTTTACAATTCATTTGAAAGTCAGATAGTTACAATTAGCACTGTCAAATAAGAATAGGCGGTGAAGATGACAATATCCTACCTACCTCCAGGTCGACGTGATGATGAATGACTCACTCATGAAACATTTTAAGTCAGTTTTCAACACTTCATTCCTGTCTCGTAATACTGGCTTCAGTATTGGAGTACCTCCAAATATCCAGATAAAACAGAAAAACTCAGTTTGGAACTTCAATTAGATGGACACAGGTCTAGTATGTTTAATATGTCACCAAGTTAGAATGCTAACTTCTAGCTACTAAGGTAAGCACTGAATGAAGGATTAAAGACAACTGAACTGGAGTCTATTTAATTCAGTTTCAGTACAAAATCCATTCTCTGGGTAAGTATATCATTACTTTTTTCTACATAAGCAGTTCCTGGAACTCTGCAATTAATTCTCACTGATCCATTAGACCCATTTTAAGGAGGAAAAATGAAAGCAAAAACCTTACAATGATTAGCCCTAGTGCAGAAATGGAAAATAAAAGTTCACTTGCTGAACCCTTCAGGCAATACTTATTCACTATTCTAAACTTGCTTTGTAACAATTACTTATAGAAATATGTTGCATTTATACATTAGAGTCATCACAATCACCACATATATAGGCTACAGAATGTTTACCTGGTAGACTGTTATGTAAAAACAGAACAATGATGTAAAATATAAAATAAAATTCACAGACGGCTCATATGTTATTTGAACACTGAATGTCATTATTGAAGCCAGTGTTATGAGACAGGAATGAAATGTGGAAAAATTTGGTTGGTAACCTAATGGTTACTTTGTAGTGTCTATAAAATTGAATACATTGGATTTACCAGCCTTTTATTAAAATGGATAATAAATGCAAAGAAATAATAATGTTTACCTTAAATGGTTAAAAAAAAAAAAAGGAATTGTGAGGCCTCCATGGTGGCACAAAGGATTAAGACTCAGCAATATGATGCTATCAGCAGCCACTGCAGCATGAGTTCTAACCCTGGCCGTGGAGCTGACCCACATGGCGCAGCAGACCTGTGTCACATACTGCTCCCCTCATCAGTGTATTTCAGTAGACCTGCCTGTTCTGTTCCTACCTCTGGCCTGTATCCCAGCTCCTGTATAAATAAAAATAAAATCTTTCTTAAAAAGTTGGAATTAGGGGCCCTCCCTGGTGGCGCAGCGCGTTAAAGCACAGCACTGAGGGGCTTAAGCTACTTCCGCAGGAGTTCTATTCCCACCTGCCCCGGAGGTGACCACATGGCGCGGCAGACCTCTCCTGACCCGTCCGCTGCTCCCCTCAGCAGTGTACTTCCTCAATCTGCCTGTTCTGCTCCCCACTCTGTCTCTGGTGAATCCTCTCACCCTCCACATCTCTGGCCTGTACCACAGTTCTTTATGCACAAATAAATAAATCTTAAAAAAAAAAAAAACTCGAATAACATGAGAGAATATTCAACTCTGATAGGTTTTCTCCCCCCCCCGCCCCTTGATTTACTCATTTAATATATGCAGTGACTAGGTGTTGTGCTAGGGCTGGGGTTACACACAGGCCACAGGTGAAATCTGCCCTGCCAATAAGGAAACACAAATGTTAAAAGTTAAATCATTTCTTAGTACAGAAGGCTTTGAATAAAGCACTCCGTGCAAGCACCTAACCCACCAGAGAGCCAGATGACCAAGGAAGACATTCTGGTGGTAATGCAGACCTGCGTGCATTAGAGAAATATTTAGAAACTGATTTGATGGTCAAACGGAATATAAAGCCAGTTTATCTTAATATTGTGTTGGATATGAAGGTGTTGGATCGAAAGGAGAATTTAAAAGAAAACTTTCATGCCTTTGTAAATATCTTCATTTTAAGAAAATGGATTTAGTAAAAACCTTTCTGATTGAATTTTACAAAGCTTGTAAACTATTTTTCTAAAGATTGATGGTGTTTATGGGAGAATTCATGGAGTGTTTGCTTTGACTCTCACAAAGTACTTGGAGGGAATACATGGCAAGCTGAAAACTATAAAGCATGAATAAAAAAAATTCTCTACAAGTTGCAAGGCATACTACTTCCATGGACTAGAAGATTCAACATAGTAAAAATGTCGATTTGCCAATTATTGAACTATAATGTAATACAATTCAAATTAAAAGTTCAATAGAACTTTTTATAAGCAGACAAGTTCATTGTAAAATTTATATAAAAAGGTAAAAGAACTAGACAGGCAAAACAATTTTGAAAAGAAAAAATATGAAGGAATCATAGTACCCAAGTTTTAATTAAGACTTGCCATAAAAATGATAGTAATCAAGACTGTATGCTACTATAATGAATAGACATATAGACCAGTAAATAAGAATAGCAAATACAGAAATAGACCCACAAATTTCTCCCATTTAGTTTTGATGGAAAATATGAAGGCAATTCAAGGGAGGAAGGGTAGTCTCCCAATGAGTGATCTTGTAACCACTGACCACCCACATACCAAAACATGAACCTGAATTTACATGACACCCTTATACAAAAATTCAAAATTCAGAACAGATCTAAATTTCAAATTCAGAATTATAAAACTTTTTTAGAAACATAGGATGAAAATATTTGTGACCTAGCATTAGGAAAGTTTCTTCAATACAGTACCAAAAGATAAGTCCATCAAATAAAAAAAAAATTTTGAATAATTTCATTAACATGGAAAAATTCTGCTCTGTTAAAAATAAAGCAGAAAACTTATATACAAAAAAGAGAAGATAAACTATAGATTGTAAGAAAAAACTATAAACCACCTAGCAGAAAAAAGACTGATGCCCAGAATGTATAAAAAGCTCTAAAAACCTGGCCATATTTTTAAAATGTGCTAAAACCTCAAGCATATTTTTTAAATGGGCCAAAATCTTAAGCATATTTTTAAAATGGGCTAAAGTTTTATCAACAAGAATATGTGAAAAGCAAATGAGCATAAGGTTGTAAAAGGTTTTAATTTTATTCTTTCCTTCCTTCACATGTTAACTATACAAATATTTTATTTCTATGAATTTCCTCCAATTATTCAATATTTATCATATTTATTTATAGTCAAAATCTGCTTAAAGGCACGTTTAAAAATCTACTTGTTCAACCTTCTTATGTCTTTGTATGTTTTCCTAGGTTAAATTTCCTTCTTGTTATAGTAACTGCTTTTTCAGGGAGTTGAAAAATATGTTTTCCCTAAGTTCTGTATAGCTAGAAGCTTTAGCTGGATATATATTTCCAGAATATTGTTTAATTCTTTTACCATTTTGAAGACTTTCCATTCTCTTCTGACTTCTTATTGCTACTAAGAAGTCTCAGATTTAGTCTAGTTGGAATTATAGATAATCTCTTCTTTCTGTTTTCGCTTTTAAGATTTCTTTCTTGAACGGGGTGGAGGGAGGGAAATGCACGGGATTATGGTGATGGCACATGGGTGACTTGGTGATGGGAAACCCGTGGGGACTACAATTGAGGTCGAAAAAACAATGTGCAAAATGATATAAAAATAAACTTTTGTAATAAAAAAAAAAAGTTAAAAAAAAAAGATTTCTTTCTTGGACTTCGTGTTTTGCAGCTTCACTATAACATATTTGGCTAAGTATGAGAGAATTTTTACTTATCACCCTTGATACTCCCTGTGATATTGTAAAACTATACCCCATTATCTTTGTCCTTTCCTTCTGGAAGCCCTTTTATACAGGGCTTAGGTTGAACCTTCTCATTTTATCATCTGTGCCTCTTGTAATTTCCAACCTGTTATTGTCTTCTGTGTTATGGATAATTTCCTTAGATTTTTTAATTGGTCAGGGTGGAGATTTAACTTTCACATTTGCATTATCTCTTTTTCCCAATGTCCAGCCCAAAAGAAAATGATAAGATTATTTTCTACTCATAGTATATTTGACTGCAGTTGTAACCTTTTGAGAGTCCATTCTATGAAGAATTGGTTTCAACTCACTTTTTTCAGACTAAATCTTGGTGGCTTCATGTGAGCATCAAGAGTGGAGTTCCTAAATCACCATGACTTACAATCTCGACCACCCATCCTGTCTTCCACTCCTACATCCAGTAGCTATTGCATCAGTTATTGAGCTAACCTCTAGCCTTTTCTAGAACCTAGTGGTTACTTTCCACTAGGTAGCCATATATTTGAATGTGGTATTCTGGAATTAAACTGAAGAAACTAAACCTGGTTTTACTGCTTAACAGGTTACCAGCAGGTAACTGAACTACTCCATAACTCAATTTCCGTATCAATAAAATGGACATATAACAGTACTTAATATGGTAGTTAGAATTGCAAATTAATGTCTAAGTGCTTAGAACAATATGTGATACTTCATAAACTTGGTTTAAATATTTCTTACAGAGGAATGAAAACGAAATGTCAATAGTCTCCTGTTAAATTAATTTGAATATAAAACAAATTATATTTTACTTTAAAATCTGGTGTCAACCCTCCCTGATGATGCAGTGGGCTAGGGCACTTGCTTCAGTGCAAGTTCAATCCCCGACCCTGGAGGTGACCCACATGGCACTGCAGATCTCTCCTGTATCGCCTGCTGCTCCCCTCAGCAGTATACTTAGTCAATCTGACTGCTCTGCTCCCCATTCTGTCTCTGGTGAGTCCTCTCACCACCCCTGCACCTCAGGCCTACACTCTTGTTTTGTATGCATAAATAAATAAATCTTTAACCAAAAAATCTGGTGTCCAATGTATAAGTAAAGGATAAACAAGAACCAAAGTCACTTGTTTAGTGCATTTGAAGCAAAATACTAATATTCAGTTCTTCTCATCACAAACACTTCTCTATCCTAGACCTTCACCTTGTCACTTACATCTCAAATTCCTATAAGCAAAAAAACTATAAATAAATGAAAGGACTACTAATCTCTCCATTTCCTACTCAGAGAAGCACCCAGAGTTTCCAGAAAACAATCCCAAAAGGAAATGACTTTAAAAGACAAATGCTTTTACAAATAAACAGAATCATTAACGAAAGAGGAGAAATAACAACAGACCCAGCAGAAATCAAAAGAATAATCAGAGAATACTATGAGCAACTATAT
>NW_004567108.1:28495660-28607018 GCF_000260355.1 Condylura cristata | reverse complement strand
TGGAGCAGCCATTTTGGCATATTGCTTCTTGCAGGCTCTACAGCCAGCAGTGGGCCAGTGGAGTAACTTCCCCCAGAATATGCTGACTCTGCCACCATGCCATATAGTTCTGCATCTCCATGGAAAAACACAAATTTCCAATTATTATTATAAATATGCTATGCTTAACATCAAAACCTCTTCTTCTTATTTAAATGGGCTTATAATGCCTGCATCCCCACTGCTTGGCCTAACTACAGTTACTCAACAGCTGTTACAGTGATTCTCACATCCTTTACTAGGTTTAGATGTTTGGGAGTTTTTGTCTCAAAGAAAGAGAAATGATTTCTTAACTTGTCTTTAAAGGAAAAAAATATCATTAGCCTTTAGATTAAATCTGAATGTGAGTAAATTTTAAAAGTCAAAACAAGAAACCCTGGTAGCACAAGGGATTAAATCTCAACGCTATGAAGCTATCACAGCCACTGCAGCATGAGTTCAATCTCCATGGAGCGGCCCACATGGCACAGCAGACCAGTCCTAACCCACCTTTTCTGCTCCCCGTTGTGTCGATGAATCCTCTCACCCCCCACATCTCTGGCTTACACAACATCATTGAAATTTGTAGGAAGACTTATATTAATTCACAGGGTAAAATTTTATATTTAGAGTTCCAAAATATAAAATATTCTCTTTATAATAGAAGGTATTTTCTATTACTAGATTTATAGATGAAATAATAGTACATGAAAGTATCTGCTTACAATAGGTTCTCAAATGTTTGTAAATGTGGAATGATACCCAATCTAGGTGACACTCTACCAAATGGTTATTACTATAGGTTACTTGAATGAGCTAATTTGAAAGTTTCCTTCCAGTTCTAAATGTCTTTATTATCTATTAGAAAAATCTATATACTGAATTTTTATTTTCACTTCTTTAATTGTATGTGTTGAGCCTTGGGCTCTTACAGAAATACTCAAATATCAATTCAAGTCAACTGTATAAGGCAAGCTACAGTGTGAGAAATATTTGCCACAATCGGAGGTTTGCTAAATAACTTCACCTACGTCTCATTAGCAGTTCTACAGCACAGAAATAGGAATAAAAAGCAAGTCACTATCCTTTGAAATCAAAGTAAGGCATATGTGATGATAGTGTATATAATCCTACTAAAAGGTAAATTGAGATTGCTTCAAATTAGAAGGTCTTTGAGATCTTTTATAAATTTTCATTTCTGAAAATAGTATATCAAGATAAATATCATGTGGTAGATGTCTGTTAAATTGAATAAGTTGGATTCAGTTTTATTTGTCCTTTATTAAAATCATAAAAGCAGATAAAGTGACCACATTGGGAAACATTAAGCATCACACAAATACCAGTATTAGTTGAGTAACTCCCACTATTATTATTAAACTATTGACTTAGCATGATTAATGTGTACATTATCTATACACATTTTGTTTGATTTAAACATTATTATGATTATGTATTGCATGTATTTTATATCCCTAATAATTACTAAGCACATATATTATTATTATATTAATGTATAATGCATTATTATTACATAATAGTTTTTAATATACAAGTCCACTTTGGAGAAAAAATATTATAAAATGACTATTTTGTCTTCTATTAACTACATTTTCTCCAGGTCCTTTGTATCAGCCCAATATCAGTTTCTTCACTTCATCTAATTTTGTGGTAGCATGTTAAAGAAAAGGATCAACCAGGTCCTTTCATTCATCTGATATGTATTTATTTATTGGTCAAATATTGAGCACCACCTATGCCCAGAAGTCACACTACTAGATTCAAGATATACAATGGTGAACAAGGCAGGTGGGTCTCTGTCCTCATGGAACATACACTAGTCATAATATCCCAACTCCTAGTTGAGACTTTCAACCTGAAAGTCAATATCCCTAAAAGTCAATATCCTAGATCACTAGGAGATTTATTTGGAACAGTGAGACAGTGTTCAGAAAATACCCAGCCACTGAAAGACTGACATGATTGCCTACACACAAGATAGAAATTCTGTTAGGACAAGAGTCTGTGTCCAGCACTTAAATACATTCTATTATTTGAAGAACAAAATTTACCCAGTAACCAATTCCTTGGGAAGCTAAATCATATGTTAAAGCGTCGTTTCTCCCAGAACTACACTGAACATTTTATTACTTAGAAATGCAGTACATTTTTGTTTTATTCTCCTGTGACACCATCTACCATTATGACTAACTTAATGCCTAGGTTCACCATGGGTGTCTCTAAATATTTTCTGGATTAACTGAAATAGAAATACTTTCAAGTTAGTAAAAACTATAAATAGGGCCCTCCCTGGTGGCGTAGGGGGTTAAAGCACAGCACTAAGAAACTTAAACCACTTCCACATGAGTTCGATACCCGCCTGCCCAGAGGTGATCCACATGATGCGGCAGACCTCTCCTGACCTGCCCGCTGCTCCCCTCAGCAGTGTACTTCGTCAACCCGCCTGTTCTGCTCCCCACTCTGTCTCTGGTGAATCCTCTCACCCTCCGCATCTCTGGCCTGTACCCCAGTTCTGTATGAATAAATAAATTTTTAAAAATTATGAATAAACCCTCCTAGCACTGTGAGAAAAAAATCAAATTATCTTAGAAGCTCTCTAGCAAAATACTTTGGAACAGAAAATATGTACATTGTGTATACATATGTTCTCTAGAAAAATACTTTGGCAAATACTTTGGAACAGAACACATGTATATTGTGTGTAAGATAAGACAAAGCAATTTTTCTACCTAGAGATCAGGAAACATTTTCTATATATCTTAGATCTTACAGAAGAGACGTCCTCTGTCCCAACTATTCCACTCTGCCATTATAGTATAAAACAGTCATGGAGAACACATAAGTGTGACCAGCTTCCAATGAAACTTTATTTTCCAAGTAAAGGAGCAAGTTTTATCTCTTTCACCTATAAGCTGCATTTTCCCACCTGCTGTGTGTCATAAAACTACAGATATCATAAGGTCGAAGAGTTATCTAGGAACTTTTAATAGCATCAAATCATCTAAGAAGGGTTTATAAAAAGTCATGAGATAATTCAATTGACAAGTCCATGTATTTACATAAATACAATATAAAAGTTGATTTTTTTAGGGCCACAGTGGGTTAAAGCACAGCACTGCAAAGGTAAAGCCACTTCAGCACAAGTTCGATCCCTGACCAGGGAGGAAACCCACATGGTGCAGCAGAACCTCTCCTGTTTCACCCGCTGCTCCCCTCAGCAGTGTATTGCAGTTAATCTGCCTGTTGTGCTCCCCACTCTGCCTCTGGTGAAGCCCCTCACTGCCCCTGAACCTCTATATCCCAGTTCTATATGCATAAATAAATCTTTAAAAATTTATTTAGAAAAAATTTATATTTCAAAATCCATGATTTTGTTTGTTTAGCACAGTAACAAATATTTAAGGAAAAAATCAGTTATACTAAAGAAAAGTAACCTCAGATCTTAGATGTAACAAAGTAGTTTGTTAGATCTTCTGCTAATTATTATTCTGAGTATGTTTTATGTGATGCCTATTTGAATTGTGTAATATGAAATAAACTATGGGGTTTTAAAATTAACATTAGCACATCAATTTTGTCATGAAAAACTCTTCAGAAACGTTATTTCTAATGACCAATAATCTTCCAACACATGGAGAGCATTATCTTAACCTCTTTCAATTACAAATAAACATTTATAAATGTTACATTTTATGAAAGCAAATATACATTGGAAAATACAAACATGCAAGAAATACCCATAATAAAATAAATCTTAGTTTCCTGGTAAACATGGCTGGAAGTTGAACACATTTACCTTTTGTTTCATGCCAAAATAGCAGCAAAAGAAAATAAAAGCCATAATCTCACAGGATGAACAAGAGAGGAAAACAGCAGACAAGAGAAATCAACAAGTTAAGAAAGGAACAGAGGAAAGCAGAGATACCTGTGATTTAGCAGGAAACTGTGTCTTTCAGAGAAAGCAGATAAATGAAATAGCAAGTTGTTTTGATACCTAAACATTTCCATTTTGTTATCATTTCTGATTATTTCCTTTTATGACTCTTCTTCACTGATCTCAAGTATATTTTATCATGCTTCTTTTAAATTCATGGTAATTCTGCTTCAATTACTTGCTTTGGATTATAAAATACATAAATTGTCCAATTTGCTTTTGCATTAGTTAGGATAGGGCTAACCTGTTATTACAGAAAGACCTAAAATATAGTGACTTAAGAAACATAAGCACTTATTTTCTTGTGTAACAAGTCTGGGGGAAATATTGAACAACGGGCCCACTCTGCCTGCATGATCCGTCAGAGCACCAGAGTCTACGTCTCGCTGCTCAGCCTTCCCAGGTCCCTGGAATGCCCTACACCAAATCTGGATCCATCTAGGGGAGGTGGAAAAAAAACAGAGGAGACATGCCCAGCACCTTGAGACTCCAGAACGGAAACAGCATACTTCCCTATGGAAGCTTAATCCAAGACCACACCACTCTGCAAAGGCGGGCCAGAGTTGACTTTCTTTTAGAAGAGTTGTATTTTTTGGGTATCTAGTTATTTTCACTCATAGGCTCATGAACCCCTGGGTGTACAGTGTCTCTGACAATATCCACTGGGGAAGGATTTTAATCAGATATTTGAGGGAAAGAGTATAAAAGTGGGGCAAAGGTTAAAGTCTGAGTGGTATCAAGCTATCATCAGCCACTGCAGCATGAGTTCCATCCCCCATCAGCAAGTTGAACCACATGGCACAGCAGACCTCTACTGTCTCACCAACTGCTCCCCTCAACAGTGTATTTCATTTCTCCTGTTCTGCTTCCCACTATGTCTCTGGTGAATCCTCTCACCCCTTCCCCCTGCATCTCTGGCCTACACCCCAGTTCTTATATGCATAAATAAATAAATAAATATCTTTTTTTAAAAAAGATAATAAAAGTGAATGTTCAAGAATGAGCAAGAGTCAGCATCCAATTTCATCTACTCCTAAATGTAGTCTGTTTATCTTGTTACCACTCAACAGACTCTTATACCAGTAAAAGAGTTGTTGCAACCCACTCCTGCAATGGACAGAAGCATCCACAGAAAGAAGACAAAGTAATATTTTAAGAGGGCTTCCTCCCACCCACCCACCACCCAGAGGTGCAGGGGGAGTGGGTGCCAGATGCTTGCTTGCTCTCCCTCTCCCCCACACTTTTGCTTCTCTCTCTCTCTCATTCTCTCTCTCTCCCTCTTTCTCTCTCTCTCCCTCTGTGTATGTTTGTGTATGTTCTGGTGCAAGATATTAAAATTATTATATTACTTAAGTCTTAGTTTTCTATCAGTAAAGAGGAGTTAGTCAAAATTACCAAATCAAGGTTATTTGAGAAGTGCATTGCATACATATGTAAAAGCTATTTTATCCTTCCTGTAAGATAGGAGACAGTCAATAAATGTTAGCAATTGTTTCCCCACCTCATAGAGCCTCTAATAGAATGCTAAAATATCTGAGATCTTCTCTGTGACAATGTCACTATGTGTTTTTGATGAAATCATCTAACCATAAATATCTGGGTCAGGTTACAGAAAACTAGACATACCTAGAGAGCCGACTATAAATTCTAGGTCTCTTTGCTAACCATAACCTTCTCTGATGCAAAATGAAACCAATTCATGAGATCTGAATTCCCAGAATATTCTAGTCAGTCATGATCATTTTGTGCCTGAGTAAACAACCTTGTCAGAATGTTTTAGAAACGTCTGTACATCTCACCATAGAAAAGGTTACAAACAACTCAGAACCCTGCCACCACCAAACCACTGAAAAGTTGAGAAAAAACAATTTGGGATGGTCTATTAGAGAGACACACATTCAGACCATTGGATATTTATTACTTTACTGCATGAGAGTTCTGAGTTTCTATGCTTCCTACGTTTTATGTTAAAATATTCTTCCTTTATGAAATGATGACATCAGAAGATAGTTACAGTTTTTGCTGTTGAATATCCTCAGAATCATAAATTTAACTGGCCTTTGTTGTTTCTCACAATTAAAAAAAATAGACTAACATTTGAGGAAATATTACCTAATGACTGGAAAGATAGACAGCTCAAATTTCTTCTGTGCGAAAGAATTTAAGACTTCTTTTTGGTTCTCCAGTACTTTTGATGATTCTGAGATATACACACTCATATGCACTCTCTCAACCTTCTTTAAGTCACCCCTATTTGGATTTTAATTGACTTCCATTTTGGGGAAATATTAGGACCAGACATTCTGTAAAACTTCCCACCATAAAACACATCTATAATAACAAATATCCTACTAAACACTTAGCTAAACTCATAAGTAAATAAATAAATAGTAAGAAGGTCCCAAGGATTCAAAATAAAGATTTTGTAAACCCAACATTGCTACAATTCTTAATGTCTGCTGTTGTTGGATTATAAGAGCCACACCAGGGATAAAGAGCATAACCTGGGACCTGCAAAGCTAAGACAGTTGAATTAAACCTTGACAGGGCTGCACTCTCAGTGAAAACATGAAACAGGGAAAAATGTCTTTCCACCAAGAAAGAAAGTGAAGGAAACTGTCTATTTCACCTAGCATCTGACTGGGAAAAGAAATCTCTCCTGAGGGTTCCCTGTCACAGACTTGAGGTTCAAATTTATACTACTTGTGTGATACAGGAAATTCCAGACAAAAAGTAATCTAAAGCAGACTTGACGTGTTGGGATATTTGACAAAGTAAGTGCAGCTTTAATCCAGGCTTTACTGTGTTCTCAAAGATAAAGTCCAGCCAAATGTAATCTCACACTTCACAAAATTGAGAAAAAAAAGTTGCCATAAGGGAGAAGTGGCAGAAACAAGTAGTAGAATTAGGCTCCTATGAATTTACAATAAATATGATTGTTGGATATAGAATTTACATAGGAGAGAAAATAAATATGCTTAATATTTAGAAATAAGAATGACAAGGGCCAAAATAACATGAAAATAAGATTCATTTTATATATATATTTATATATATATATACATATCTATATTAAAGAAACAAATATATCCTGTAAAAATGAAAAATATAAGTATGATTTATGGCCACCCTTATTTTAAATGGCAAGACAAAGTGAGCAAAAGGTATTATTAACATATACACAGTCCTGCCTATCTCGTTTCTGAACTTTTCTGGAGTAATTAGACTTAGTATTGATTAATTAGACTTAGTATTGATTACTGGAATAATTAGACTTAGTATCGATGAACTAAGAACCTACTATAACTTCAGTCCTTTTATTTTATAGCCAAAATAAGAGATTCCCTATCTCTTTTCTTTTTCCAAGCAAATCTAACATGCAAATCAACTAGAATCACAATTACCCCCACTAGCTTAAAGATAATGACTAGTGGGTAGGAATGGATGCACAATAGCATGGACCCCACTTGACAACACCTGAGACCTGAAACACGGATTCCTGGAGCCCAGACTGACAATCCTTGCTCTAGCACTGCTGCGACGACCATGCTACCTCAATTGCTTTTCCCACTTCATTTCCTAAAGGTATAATTCCTGGGTGGCTTGATCACAAGAAAGAATTATCTTCTTGGCAAATGACTAAAAGATTTTAAGTGCAGGGTATTTTTGTTTTTATTCCCAAATGTTCATTCATTTTAATATCATTTGCCTCTAAACTAACACTATTAAATATAGTTAGAGGATTTCTTTCTTCACAATAGATGTAGGATTTATTAGAATAATTCATTGTTCCCTAAAGACACCAATACACATATTTCAATAGTTGCAAATCACATAGTTATCATCATTCCTGGTGCTTTTTTTTTTTCCATACTGGAGTCTTGTTTTGCACAATCAAAATTTAGCAACTTCATTAAATGCATCGCCTGATGCACCTGTTTGGACTCTAGGTATCTTTTTTTTTTTTTCTTCAACACATTTTCATTCAAGATGTGCTAAATTTCCCAGAGGCTGTCTAGGGACTTTGAGACATCTGTACCTAGCAGTTTGCTTAAACTAACAAGAACAGAAGCAAAAATCAAACTTTGGGGCATCATTTTAACCATTCCTTGTCACGTATCCTAGATTGATGGAACATGTCAGCACTGATATATCCATCATCACTGTTCAATACTTAAAATAACTACTAAAGCAAAACTGACTTCACTCTAATGAAGGCTGTCATTGGAAATGGTGTAAGGACCGTGAAGAGAAAACAATGCAGAAAATATTATGAAAAACTTTGATTGAAATGGAGTGACTATGAGGACAACAGTTCAAATACAAGGAATAATATGCCTCATAATTTAATCTTTATAATCAACTGTACACAAGTAATTAAGTTCATTCACAAAGAAACAGGCATCCAACAGAAGATACAAGATCACATCTTTTAATTTTCAGTATGTAGTTTGCTTCTAGGAGTCTAAATTTCTGAAATTTCCCTTTTATTACATGTGAATGTGCAATGGTCATGTCACTTACTTTCATTAATGAGTTTAAATTTTAAGAAATGTACACAACCTAAAACAATGGAGTAAGCAAAGGAGAGACAGTATGAGTAACAGGAAAAAAAATCCTAAATATTTATTTTTAATTTTATAACAGTTTATTTTTACATCATTTTGTACATTTTTTTTCCATCTCAATTGTAATCCCTGCGGTTTCTTTTTCTTTTTTTTTTTTTAATCAAGGTGACATTGGTTTACAATTCTGTATATGGCTTATGGGTACAGGTTCACACATTTGCAGGTGTTACTATACCACACCTACCACCTAAGCCCCACAGTCCCCTACAACAGTCCATTGGACCCTATCACTCCCACTGTGCACCCCACTTTTCTCTACCCCTCTAGTAACCTCAATGTTGTTGACATATTTCAATTTTTCTGTCATATTTTTGTTTTTTTCTCCTGTCCTTTTGTTTTTCTATATTCCATATATGAATGAAAGCACCCATTATTTCACTGTCCCCTTCTGACTATTTCACTTAGCATTATTCCCTCCAGTTCCATCCATTGTTTGAGAATGGAAAGACTTGATCTTTTTTTATAGCTGGGTAATAAGTCACTATATATATATGCCCCACTTATTTTTAATTCATTTACCTGTCATGGACATCAAGGTTGTATCCAGAACTTGTCTATTTTGTAGCATACTGCAGTGAACATAGTAGTGCCTTTAGAATTAGTAGTTTTTCACTCTTCCAGTAGATAACCAGGAATGAAACTGTTGAGTTGTATGGTAATTTTTAATATTTTGAGGACCCTCCATATCGTTTTCTATTGGGGCTCAACCAGTGCACATTTCTACCAACAGTGTGCAATGGTTCCTTTATCTCTACACCCTGGCCAATGGCAGTTGTTTTTGTTTTTGACATGGGCCATTTCACAGGTGTGAGATGGTATCTCTTTGAGGTTTTATTATTCTAATCTTGAAAGATGGTAAGAGTCCATTTTTAGTCTGAGTTTCCTATCAACTATTATAAGTTGGATTTTTTCAAAGGCATAAGGGAAGGCCTATGGAAAACAGATTTAAAAAAAAAATCACACACAGGATCATGACCAGTAGGGGGCAGGATGACTTTAATATTTACATTAAAAGCACTTAAAAGGCCTCCAAATGTATTTGCATAGGTGTGTAATAGAATGATTACCAAAGTGACTGCAATTCTTAACTTTTCCCTGTGTCCACACCCTTGGCAATCTGACAGCTGGAGCTCCTCCCACCTAGAGTAGATATTATTCTCATCATTACTTTGGACTTACCTTGTGATTTGACGTGGCTATTTGAATGCAATGGCAGTGATGTTGACAATTGTGGTTCAAGAGGTATTGCTCATTGCTAATCACTCACTTCGTTGGAACTCTGCTACTATTATATGAAACAATCACAGCCTAGTCTGACCAAACAGGTGAATGAGGCCAACATAAACCAACCAGATTCCAGATGGCCAACAAGTTGACCACCAGTACAGGGATGAGCCCGACCAAAATCCACCACACTTTGTCCAGATCAGAACTATTCAGTCAACCCACAGACTCTAAAGCTAAAGAAATGTGCACTATTTTAAACCACTGAACTTTGACATAGTTTGTTAAGATCAGTAGTTAAGTGACCCAATGACAGTCCTATAAACAACTGTCATTATCTATTGAGTCATTCACTTATTCATTTGAATTATTTATTCATTCATTTACATAGAGTATTTCTTCAGTATAAATTCTATACTAGCTGTAAGGTCATAGACTATTCACTAAGTACTTATTGAGAAACTACTGAGTATTTTTAAATGAAAAAAAATTGGCAGAAAAGGATACTCTCAGAAAGTTAATTTTCTAATAACTTATTTCTACTAACAAATAATAAGCATTTAGAGATAGGTTGACTACAAAGAAGTAGCACAAGAAAATTTGAGAGATGCTGGAGCTATTACGAAAAGAGCTGTGTTTATATGTATACAACTTTACATATTTATCAAAAATTAGCGAACTGTACACATACAGAGAATTTTGTTGTATGCAATTTCTTAATCAACTAAGACATGAAAGAACCCAAAGTAAATGCAGATTGTGGCAAATTACTCTAGTAATGTAACAAATCATATTGAAGGGTGGAGAATAAAGGGGATGACATGAACAACTGGGAAACAGGGCTTTGACTAGATACAACAGTTGGTAAGTTTTATTGTCACAGGGATATGAGTTAGTAATCCTAAAACTACTTTACATGAATGATAGTTGAACAAATAAATATGTTATAATATTAAAAATAGGTTTATCCAGTTAGGCTATATATACCCAAAGAGAGCTTTGGGTAGAATTGCTCCCCACAGTAGGGTAGATACACATTTGGTAGCCCAACAGTTAAAATAATTAACATAATATGCTTGCCTATGCATAAGATAAAACTACTTATCAAAAAGAAATTGATTTCTCACCGTCATTTAAAAGTTATAAAAGGGAGGGCTCTCCCTGGTGGCACAGCGGGTTAAAGCACTGCACTAAGAAGCTAAAGCCACTTCCGCATGAGTTGGATTCCCGTCTGCCCCCAAGGAGCTCCACATGGCGAGGCAGACCTCTCCTGACCTGCCCACTGCTCCCCTCAGCAGTGTACTTTGTTGATCTGCCTGTTCTGCTCCCCGCTCTGTCTCTGGTGATTCCTCTCACCCTCCGCATCTCTGGCCTGTACCCCAGTTCTGTATGAATAAATAAATAAATCTTTAAAAAAAATTTTAAAAAAAGTTATAAAAGGGAAAAGCAGGAATGAACTCTATTCACTTTCAGGATGAGCTCATCAGTATGAAGAATACCATCAGATCAGTATGAATTCAAGACTCTCCCTTTTTTGAAATATATAGATACAAAAATATAGATGATATATGCATGAGTAGCATATATTTCTTGCTAAAAGCCTAAAAACAGTGATAATTCAGTAGAAATTATCACACTTAGTATCCAGATCTTGATTTCTAAGTACCATTCTCTAAGAAGAAGGACTAAGGATCTTTGGGAAAATTATTGTTTCCAATGATGAGGGAGGTAAAATGCAAGATAAGCTTGGGGTATCTTGTATTGCTGGAAAAATAAAAGACTGGAGGCTTACAGGAATTATACCAGAGCCAATCTGAAAACATCCCAATTGGCATTTCACAACAAGTTGAGCAGCAAAATAAAGAACAAAAATACTGACCTATAATCCAAAGAACAAGATAGTCTTCATTAAGATACTTATTTAACACTTACTTATCCATTCAATAAAAACATTTATTTTAAATACTTACTAATAAATAAGTTGAGAAGGGACAATTATATTCACTCACATTCAATTACTAAATGTACAAAGAATTAGGGAAACACAATAACCATTACAACACTGCAGCAATAATTGCAACAGGAAAGAGCCAACTAATATTAATGAGGACAAGTTAAGGAAAAGTAGAAATGTCTGCATAATTTCAACATTCTTCCTCCAAATTAAATATTTATTAATTACAAAGAAAAATAATAACTTTATAGTGAAGAAACATGGCAGAAACATCTTTAACCAAATAGCAAATTTTACCAGCTTACTATACTTGACATTTAATTTTAAAAAAATAGATTTTAAAATTCCTATACCATATAAGCACAAGGAACAAATCTAACATAAAATAAAATGACCATGAACACATAAAGTGTAACAGGCACTGTGGTGGGCCCTAGGCTAAAGAGTAGCCCAAACAGGTATGATCCCTGTTGTAATGTAGTTTATATTTTACAGCTGAGATGTCTTTTAAATCCTCTCAACCAATCACCAAAAAGTCTATAAGCACACACAAACTTCTCAAAGGGAAGAATTCAATCTTATTCTTTTTTTAAACCCCAATGGAATAAGTTGTGTGTACAATTTAAATCCTTAATAAATGCTCTTGATTGGCTGACCCAGACCCAGGATGAACACATTGCAAAGGTATTTTTGTTCAAGTCTATGAGAACTGGTGCAGGCCAAGGAAAAAGACACATTTTGAAGAGTTTCTGTACAACAAAAGAGTGACAAAATAAACAGACTACTACATGGGAGAAAATACTTGCATACAATTCAATGAATATGGTGTTGCTATCACGATCTACAAAGAGCTTGTACAACTTAACATAAAGAAAACAAACAACCCAATCAAAAAATGAGCAGAAGAGACAAGCAGGCACTTCTCCAAAGCAGATACACACAGATGGGCAGCAGACATATGAGAAAATGCTCACCCAATTATCATCAGGGAAATGCAAACCAAAACCACAATGAGATACCACCTCACACCTGTGAGAATGGCTCATATTTAAAAAAAAAAAAAAAAACATAAACAATAAGTGCTGAGAGAAGAGTAGAGAAAAATGAACCCTATTTACACTATTGGTGTAAATGTGCTCCACTTGGAAATTATACCAAATTGGTCAAGGTGGCCATCCAGCTTAATTTCACCGTGTTAAGTAGAAGACCCATTGCAAATTTTTCAAAAATAAGTTACCTATTAACGTTGTTACTATTGTCTGAAAATAATGGCAGAGTCTTGCTCCTCTTTGGTGATTCCAATTGTCAGATATTTATTGATGTACATTATTGTTACTTTCTGGCTTATATAATTTTCATTCTTTGAAATATGTGCAATACAGCTAATTCTTGACTTGTGGAAATAAATGTCTGAGTAAATCCAGGCCCCAGGAGAGTAAGATAAAGAACTTGAAGCCTTGACTTAGGAACAGTTAAGGAATCACTTATGTTTTGTCTATAGACCTAGGAAGGATTGGATAACAGTTTTCAAATATCATGTTTGTCATGTGAAAATATAATATGATTTGCTTTGAACTGCTTTTTTAACTCTAACAGAAGAGAAAAATGAAGAATTTTGCTAACAAATAGAAGCAAATTTGGCTGTAAATAAAATTAAACCCAAAATGTAACCTACTTTAGAAAAGAAGAATTTTTTTTTTCCTCAAGTTAAAAACAATTTGGATACAAAGAACTCAAGCTCTTTGAAAGACTCCAAGTCAAAACCCAGGCTCCTGGCATATTTAACATATGATTCCTACTTCCTATCCTAAGAGGGTCACTCAAGTTCTAGCCACCACATCTGCATTCCAGTTTTTCAGAACAAAAAGAACATTTCCTGAACTATATGTACAAATTCTGTGTATATTCCTTTAACCAAAGAAATAAGTCTCTTCTCAGCTACAAGGAAAGTCAAAATATATCTTTATTCCAAGTAGACATGTATCTGGCTAATAATCAGAATTCTACCATTTAAAAATGAAAAGAACAAACATTGTAAGAAAACCAGCAGTCTCTGACACATGAATGCTAAATTGATATAATATTTTCTAATAGCTCCAAAATGGCAGAGTTGGGAAGCTAAATGTCCTTCCTTACTCGAACTAGTCTCCAAAAAAAGCTAGCTGATCACCTGCCAGGAATAACTAATAGGAATCTAAATACCTTTACATGTGCAGGGTGGATCACTTCTAAAATTCTAATAAAGCTTATAAAGATATTACACCACAGATATGACAGAAATATACAACACTGAATCAACAGTGGAGTTACATCCATTCCCTAACCTAAAGTTTACAAAATGTGAGTACTGACACACATGCTAACTCCTTTGGGCTTTTCCCCATGTATTAGTTTGCTAAGTCTACCATAATAAAATAAACTGGGTGACTTGAACAACAAACATCTATTTTCCCACAGATCTGGAAACTGAATGTCCAAGATCCAAGTGTCAACAAGTATGTTGTCTCTTAATTAAGCCTCTCTCCTTGACTTGTAGATACTTGCCTTCCCACCTTGTCCTCACACAGTCTTTTCTCTGTGAATGCACATTCTGGTTTATCTTCCTCTACTTATAAAGCCACCAGTCATATTACATAGGTCTGACTTTTTTTTTTTGCCTTAATTACTCTGAAAAGACTATGTCTCCAAACGGTCACTTTCTAAGACAGTAGGGGTTAGGAGTTCACCATATGAATTTAGGAAGAACACAATTCAGCTATGACTCTCTTCATTCTTCTCCCACTTGCTCAGCTGTCAAAAAGTTAATGGACACCGAAATAGATAGCAGTGAGAGATGGAAAAATCCAAAAGTTTTGAAAATGGTATTGACCAATCAAAATCTAACCTTACTGATGTAGATAATTAAAAAAAAAAAAAGAGGCCTTCTTGAAAAAGTTCTGATAAGAATTAAGGGGAAACTAGAGGACAGATTTTTGCCAAACCCAATTGTATGATCTTATCTAAATATGTATCCATTTTGCAGATGTATGTTACATACCCCACCTGCCACCAAAGCACCAATAATCTTCCCTCACAAAACGCTGAAGCTCCCCACTTTCCTCCTCACCAGGCATTCTCCCCCCCGCCCAGCTGGCCTTAATTCTGCAGTTAGATTTCTAACACATCCAAAAATTTTTAAACTAAATTAGCAGTGTATTATGATATAAAACCCATATTCAAAAATCTTCCTTTATCCTCAAAAGGTCATTTAGAATTTGTTTTTTTTTTCCTCCTTTACCAGATCCAATCACTGTTCATCGTAGGAGGCCTGTCAGTGAGCTGGCAGAAAGCAGTCAGTCCCTCCCTTCAGTAAAAAGCAAAAACCATACCCCAACCTAACTTCCCAGAGAACCAGGAGTTCCAGGTATCCAGGTGTAAAAAGCTGGCATTCTCCACATCTCTCCTAAACAACTAGCACCTGTGGTCAGATGCGGCACTAGAGCCAAAAATACTTTGTAATCTTCTATCACCATCCAATGGGTCACTCTCACTTCACAAAAAAGTGAAAGCAAAAGAAAGGCTGGGCCACCCTCTGGTACACAGTCAAGCAGAGTGCAGCACTCAACCCTGCACTGATGCAAACACCTTCATGGGAGGCAAGAGACTTAAAGAACTGCACACTGAATGACCCAGAGCCCTGGAATTCCAGTCTGTGTGAGTGACTTGGTAGTAGTATTCACCCAGAACCTTCTGATGGAACACCCCCATGGGACCTTTAAAACACTTATGGGGATTTTCCCTTTTCATCTTTGCATTGCGCCTGGCACAGTATCTGAAAAATAGATAGATCTGGAGAGATAGATAGCTATAGGGCCTTGATAGATGCTTGCTGAATGAGCACATGACAAATGAAACCATACTCCTTTATCATCTTCCAAATGATTCCACAAAGAGTTGTTGCCTGCCAATAACAACAGTGTGCATTCATAGGTATTTATGAATTTGCATCATATTACAAACATGCAGCTTTAACACCAGTGAATTTCTTCTACCCTAGCTTGCAAAGAATAAAATGCCAGTGTGTTTTCACTGCTCTCTGCATATGTTGGTAGTAAAATATTCACGACTTAGAGAATTATGCAGTGTGTTTTCAACAGCAGCTTTTGAAAGCCACTTTTTCCATTAAAACTGTCAGTTTGGTAATACAGCCATGATTTCAAAGCAAAGGAGCATTATGGCGCAAATCAAAGATAGATAACATATTTTATGTTTACATATTCTAGGACCTTCATGGTGTAAAGTTGTAGGATTTTTTTTAAGACTTTATGTAAGTCTCATCCATTTTGGAATTGGAATGCATCACCTTTATTATGAACCAAATAAAACCAGTGTATAATATATGTGGGATTGCTAGGTATTCTACATACCCTCACTATTCACAAGTAACTGCAAGGAAAAGAAGGCAGTGAGAACTGAAGAAAGTCATTCTCTGTTGCTTTAATTTTCAGCTAATGAATGCCTGTAAAGCTTCCATCCTCCTTATATTCTGGCAAGACATTTAGCTATGCCCAAAGTGTCTGTGATTACAACTAACTGCTGGTCAAATAATAATCAAGAGACCTTAAAAGTAAAAAAGGAAGCTCTGATGCTATTTTTTATTAAGAGAAAATACAGCAATATCTCTGACAATTAGTTGCAATAGGAAACTATTACTGGTTTGTGGTGCTAAGGAAAAATTGCTTGGCAATAAGACAGCCTGTATCTTAATTACAGGTTACAATGCTTACTTGGGCATGTTCAGTTTCCAAGGAAAAAATAAAATAAAAGGAACTATAGCTCTTAAAATAACAGTATTTGTCCATAAGTGGTGAGAGTCTTCAACAACACATGAAACTGACAAGATGATAGCCTGTTTAAATACAGTTAGATAATATGCCTCAGAGATTTACATCTTTAGCTGCAAGGTGGCAAATGAGGGCTGTAGAATTAACTAATATTGGAACAGTCCTGCATTCTTAGATTGAAATTCGATGACAAGTATTTTATTTTAGCATTACTTCTGGTCACCAAGACTCCAAAGGGGGAAAAATAGAAGCAATGTAGCTTCATGATTAGGAAGATGGGCTCTTGAACAGCCTGAGTTCACAACCCAGCTCTGCCACTTACCACCCCCTGAAAAAGCTACTTCGCTCCTCTGTACCTTGCTTTCCTGATCTCCATGGTGGAAAGCACTGAGCCTGGTGAACTCAATGCCATTCCTAACACCTTTATACTTTGTTTATCCAAGGTTAAAGAGTCAAATGGCTTTTAACCAGATTCCCATACAGTTAGGACTGGTCATGTCAGGTTTATCCAGGTAGTGAGATGTGATCAACAGCCCGGTATCAGTTGCTAGGAAAGAATTTGGTTTCTTGTAGATTCACCTGTAGTAGCTGGCTCTACCCCTCCTTCTATCTTCGTGCTTTGAACACAGAGGAGAGGGCTTAAATTATAATTATCTTGCAACTTGAGAGAAAGGTCAGAGAATCCCAGACACTACTATGACATCACTGATCCACGGCATAATCATCCATATTGGTCAACCAGCAAACTTCTTTTTATGTAAGAAATATCCACTTTTTTTGAACTTTACAAAAAAGCATTTTGATCAAGTAATACCAGTTTACATTGTTGGTGGTGTTTAGGAAATATAGGACGCCCCACCCCACTTTTTCACCTTTTTACATGTGTCACAGTAGCACCCCCGACCTCCAAGCACCCATGTGCTCCCTCTCCACTTTGCCTTCACTCCTACTTCTCCCCTTAGGATGCCTCAGCTCTAGGGTCAGCTTTCAAGAGTTGGTTTTTAAATTCATCTTTATCTGACCCTTTGAAGAAATCCCCATTTTAAGTTATTAAAAGTTGAGTTCATAGTTACTTGTAGCTTTTCTAAATGAAGCAATGGGCTTACTAACGGTAGCTACACTTCCAGAGGTGTTTGTAGAGATCAAATAAAATAATTCACAAAATTCACTTAGCACCATGCAGACATGGGGATAACTAAGTAAACTCTAATTAGCTACTAGTCATAGTAGTAGTAGTAGCAGTATCATCATTATTATATTTTGAAACCTCCTGGGAAAAACAATACCGAGCCCACGTGGCTGCCTTTGGAACCCTGAGTCTGAGTAGATAATACCCAAGAATTCTAGCATTCCTCTGGATTATTTGGACCAGGAAACATCTAGTACCAATATGGAGGGCAAAGGAACTTTGCGTACAATCACAGGTTACCTCAGGCATGGAGAAATCTGGGTCTACACTAATATCCATTGTAAAAGAAACAAAAGGTCTTAAACTAGAACAGATCAATTTGGAATGATAAGGAATTTAGCTTATATAAAATATGGGCTAAAAGACTATGAAAGTAAAGTATATATATATATACATATATATATACACACACACACACATATATCAAGGGCAATGCTTATTTAATATAATCACATCAAAAATGGCATCATTTTGCCTTTAAAAAGTGTTTGTAAAAAAAAAGTGTTTGTATTTCAGAAAACTACTTCTTTTAGAATTGCTAATTAAAAGACATATATATGGGCCCTCCCTAGTGGTGCAAGGGGTTAAAGCACTGGATTATGAAGCTCTCTGAAGCCACTGCAGCAGGAGTTCAGTCCCCGGCAGGGAGCTGACCCACATGGCACCACAGACCTCCTCTGACCCACCCACTGTACCCCTCAGCAACGTACTTTGTCAATCTTCCTGTTCTGCTCCCCACTGTCTCTGGTGAATCCTCTCACCCTCCGCAATCTGGCCTGTACCCCAGTTCTGTAAGCATAAATAAATAAATCTTTAAAAAAAAAAAAAAGACATATTTCTTCCTCTCACCTCAGTCATAGAGGAAGAGAAACATTTGCTACTCCACAACCACAAATGAAATTCTTACTAAAACATCAAAAGTGGACGGCCAGTTTCACTTTGGGAAAGGCAAGCAACGTCCAGCTAATATAGGCACCAAAGAGCAGAATGACCAACCCAGAATATCAAAGCAAAATGAGAAAAAGAATTTTCAAAGCCATCACAATGCAGCCCTTCGTTTTAGAGCAGTGAGTCCGTCTGTGACTGACAGAGTCTGACGCACTGCTATTCTGTGCTAGTGTTTACAAGACTGTGCTTAGGTTCTTGCTATTATTACAAGCAGAAGAAATAAAAAGCAACAGCAGCTAAGCAGCAGGGTAGGACAGAGAGCTGAAGAGAACCTACACTTGTTCTGCCCACACAGTCAGTCTGACTGCTTCCATTTCCAATGCCCTGTCCTAGGCTCACCACTGACCAGCTGGGCACTAGATACAGATTTATTCAAAATGCTACAGTTAATAATGTGCAGTGTGGGGCCCTCCCTGGTGGCGCAGCAGGTTAGGACACAGCACTGTAAGCCAGCTGTAGCTGCTTCAGTGTGAGTTTGAGCCCCCACCCCGGAGATGACCCACATGGTGCAGCAGACCTCTCCTGACCCGCCAGCTGCTCCCCTCAAAAGTGTACTTCGTCAATCTGCTGTTCTGTTCCCCACTCTTGTCTCTAGTGAAACCTCTCACCATCCCTGCACCTCTGGCTTGTACCCCAGTTGTGTATGAATAAAATAAATAAATCTTTTTTAAAAAAAGATTTAACAATGTGCAGTGTGAAATTAACAATATTACATAATTCCTCAATATCGAGTTGGCTACTCCAGGGCAGAATAGATCTAGTTCCTGTCTTCTGGGTACACCCTGTGCGGTTCAGCTCTGTGCCACACTGGTCCATTAGCCGGCACTACCCCAGTCGCCTGGCAGAGCACAGCTATAGCAGACACAGTGGCCTTTCTCCTTCCTTCTCATTCACAGTGGTGGAAGAACCAATTGTTAGCTTTAACTTTGAGCTTTCTGGCATTGGTCCATTTGTATCACCACCCTGGCATTATTTGAACACAGTGTGCTTCATATTTATGAGCTTACAAAATTTCTGGTCTCCCGCTTCTGCCATTCTTAAGAACCATCAAGGGAAAAGGGTGTGACCATAAAAGCGAGTGTGTAACAAACCTCATTCAAATGCAGGCAGTGTATTGGGAATCTTAATTCTATTAGAGCATGGACAATGAATGTATTTGTGTTAGTTACTTTCCCACTTTGAGGTTAAACAAACCAGTGAATGGGACTCCGGGTGGCAGCAGAATGAGATACTGCGTTGGATGACGCAGGCAGACAAATGGCAGGGACCATTTTAAAAAACAGCAAGTCTCTTTCCTGCCTTCCCACGACTTTTCGGCAATTTGGATTCTGTAAATGGAAATGAATAGCTACAGTCTTCCAATATCTTCATTCAGCAGTTCGGTTCCGAGCGTCACGTGATGCATTTATCTCTATGGCTGCTTCTAAGAAAATGTACCCCATTCAAAGAGGGCCTGAATTAACTATAGTAAATGTGTTCCGTCTCCTCTTAAATTGATATCCTTTCCTGAATAAAGTTCTAATTTGCAATAATTGCCACACTGAATAACTTGTGGCAAACCTCCTACGAAAGCCACCATAAGACTTGTTTCCCACCAGTGTGATTAACTGAATACGGTTTTGTTTAAAAACACCACACATACACACGCACACGCGCGTGCCACACCTTTGACTGTGGTGGAGACGCCACTCAGGTCCCCTCCCATCTATCTTTAATCAGCATTGCCTACTGGGGGAGGCGGTGAGGGAAGCTGCCATAGCTACTTCTACCACCTGCCCAAAGTTTTTACTTCCTACACAGTCATTCAATAGGACTGGGATCTGGCATTTTTATGTAAAGTTGGAAGAACAGACAACATTTTTTGTTTCTGTGCACATTATTCTCAATATTAAGATTAAGGATCTGATACAAGATATGGGCCCTAGAAATCCAGGTGGTATTCCTTTATCATCCTCTGCATTGTGGGCCCGAAGCTGTGTTGGCCACAGTAAGCATCATTGAACAAATACTATACAGTACAAAGAAGTAAACCCTTCCAAATCAGGCAAGTAGTGATGATCAGACTAAACACAGACAAGAGCAATGAGGATGAAGTAAAGAAGTGAAATGTGGTATAAGATTCTCATTGTGTCAGTTTTCACCAGCCCTCAAATTCAGTAGATATCACTAGAGTAAAAGTACACAGAAACCTTCCTCAATAAATAAGAAGGATCATTCTGTTCTTAAATTCACTCTAGAGAGGAAGAATATAATACAAATATTCCTGATTATGGTCACTGGTTGTAACTTGCAATAAGATTTATCACTAATGTCCTCGCTGATCCTTATCCACTGTCAATCAATAAACACTGTGATATTGTTGATGTTTTGTAAAGTTAAGTCATTTCAAAGGTAATAAAAACTTCTTTTCTAAGAAAAATGAACTATTTAGGTATTGTCAGGGTTCAAATCTAATTTTCACCCTTAAATTTATCATTTTAAAGTACTGACTGAATAAAATGAGGGCATAGAGAGAATACTAATTCATGTTTAGCATGGGAATTTTGCCATACTTTTTCATCTATACTTAGAAAAAGATGTCATTTTCTCAAAGGACCCAAGAAACACAAATGTAAAATTAAGACAAGAAAACTGGTCAAAGTTATTTTACAGGGGTGGGGAGGAAAATAGGATCAAAACTGGGGTGGGAAGAGCACACTGGATTATGGTGATGGCACAGGGGGGAACTGGTGGTGGGAAGTCCATGGGGATCATAACCGAGATGAAAAAATGCACAAAATGAAGAATGATGCAAAATATATATATGTGTGAAAAAAATGAAAACTGGTCAGTTATGAAAATATATCTTAAAAATAGTAAAACTCTTGGTTTCTTATTAAACCTCAGTTTCCTAGTATTTTGTTATTTTTTCAGTTTCTATAAACTATGACTATGCTATCAAACATATAAGTAAAAAAGACATTATAACAAGCGAACTAGCAATTCGTAATCACAAAAAGACAGGCTTAAAAGTGAGGTAGGAGGCCCAGGATGATTAAAATTGAGTTAAACTGTGTTATTCAATAGAATGTCTTTTAACAAGTCAGAAGTACATTTAGCACTAAGTTCCATCAGGATAGAAAATAAAGTAAGTTAATAACATATTTCTTCGGTGAATAGAGACCAAATATACAGAAGCAAGTGAACAAGAGCCATATAACACTATTGTAAAGACAATTTTGTCAGAAACATTCCCTCAATATATGCAGAAAAGAGTATGACATACTGGTGGTAGGCTAAACCTTCCAATGTTAAGGCCTAAAACATCCAAGTCCTCTGGCTCTGGCTTTGACCCATCACTCCAAGCCATATTAGCATTTTCCAGAAATACTATTCAGCACATATCCATATATGGAGAATGGGAGAAATTATCGAAATGTAAGTATTTAAACCAGGCCTGAATGAAAGAAGCTTATCTCCATTTCATAAATCCTTAGGAAAGTAGAGACTTCCCTACATTTCTTCCACCTCCCACCTCAAGCCGAACGGTTTCTACCTGTAAGCTTCATCACTGAGGATTGGCGCCTCTATCACGATTTTCCTGTGCCCGCGAAGAAAAGCCAGATGCAAATGCTTCCTCAGCATGATATATCCCTGTTGCAGTTAGACAAATAAATTTTAATTTTAATGTCCCTTGAGTCTGGGAGTGTATTTAGGCATCTCTTTTCATGATAAGTAACAATAAAAACATGCACATTTGAAAACCTCATAATTTTTCATTATGATAAAAGTCCTAAACAATAAAATCTTTACAGAGAAAACAGGCAGAGCATGAACAGTAAGTATGGCAGTTTTCGTTTTTTCAACGAAGTCAACCAACAAAGGAAGGCCTGTACTCATCAGAATGAAAAAGTATTTCGGCCCCAGTTTCTATTTAGCCCTTGACCTCAAATGTGACTGACAAGTGGAATGGTGATTTGGGAATGCAAGCAGACACCTGTCCACTGAGGAATGGCCTGGCGCCAACAGCTCATTACACAGAAAACTACTAAACAGCCATTGTAGAACAATGACTTTTCATCACCTGGGTCAGATACAAACCAATAACCTAGAGGTGAAAGGCTGTCCATCAAATTCCAGTTCCCACTTCCCAGGTCCATTCAATTCCATCTATTCAATTTTAAGGACTCTGTTCTATAGGTTTGTGCAAAAGAGGCCATGTGATTCAATAGAGTTCAGACTGTTATTATTTATGGCATGAACTGAAAGGATTATAGATTCTATCACAATTAAGTTCTCTCCTAATGAATCTGCAGGCTTTAAATAATCTTCTCAAAGTGCACATCACTTTTCTTTTCTCCTTAGATGCTCTTGAGAGAAGGCACACTGTGTGATTTCAATGGTAGATACTCTCAGCCCTGAAGTGGATTTGACATGTAGACGAGGCAGTTAAGCCCAAGATTGTGAAGTCCACACTAGCTGCAGTGTTCCTGATGTGTGAGCACGTATTCATAAATTAACAGCCTTAGTGTTTAATTTTCATGCAAGTACTTATGTGTTTACTAAAGATTAGCATTTTAATTAGTCTATATTTTTCTCTCAGACAATTGGCACGAATAGTATTTGCAGATATCTAAGAAGAGGCAAAGTTAAAAAAAAAAAAAGAAGGGGAGGGTCACAGCTTTATTCAAAAATCCTAATTAGCTAGCTATTCCCTTTGCATGAAAGAAAATGATACGAAGTTTATGTTAGGTAACCACTGAGATTTTGTATGGTTAGCTTGGATTTGTGGTTTTATTTCAATTTTATTTTCTTTATTTGTTGGTGATTTTGGTGTTTTTTCCCCTTCTCAATTATAGTTCTCTACAGAGAGTTTAGCAAGTCTTTTCACTTTGTATTGTGTATTTGGGTCATGCTTGGAATATTAAGCATTTGTCTCCTCCATTTAACTTCTTATAGTGTAACATTATGAAGTAGCTTTAATTTAGCTAATTTCTGAGAGACATCAAAAGAAAATGATTGAGATATTTCAGCTCTGTTAAAAGCTTTCTGCTGCAATTGAGATACTGTGAGACTTTCCTTTAATGGACCAACTGAAAAAAATGCAAAATTTGCTAACAACATGATGTAAGGGTCATGAAAGAAGGAAACAAGAACATCACCTGGAAATGCCTACAGGGAAGGTCCACACACAGAATTTAGTCACTTGGGATTCTTCCTAAGGTCATTCACAGAGCCAAAGACAGGGATTCCAAGACTGAGTATAGTCATGGCATCACAGCAAATCAAACCATACTTTACTTCACTTTGTCTCCTTACCTGGTCATTAGATAAAAAGTTTTTTCATATTCCTCTTTCTGTTTTTTACAAGTCCAAATTTTTCTTCTACTCTCTAATTTATAACTTCATAACTTTTTTATTTTATTTAGTAGTTCCTATTTTATTATGTATTTTTGTTTTGATATTACTCCTTCATTAAATAACAGTGTAAGATTTGTACTTACATTGCAAGTTTTTTGCAAGTTTTCTAACAAAAAAATAGACTTGAGAAGCATTACTTTATGATTACAAATAACTTGTTTCAGAGAGCCTCAGATTTATGTACTGACCATCGGTGTCAATGGGGAGAATTTAAGATTTTTAAGAATTTATCTCTATATCCAAAAACATAATTTTTGCATTTCATTCTTTTTTCCATGGAATGGTTAATGTTATGATATGAGCATAGTAGTAGCCTATGATGAAAATGTCATATAGACTTTTAAAAATGTATAATGGAATCTGATCATCTTTGTTGGCATCGTTATGACTAGCTGTCACATACATATATTTTATGGCGTTATATATAACCATATGGTGTTATTACAGCATGTTACATGACATTTGACTGACATTAAATGGCTCTCTGATGAGAAGAGGGCATGGAGACAAGACACATCAAAATTTCCATGAAAAAGAAAATAAAACAAATGAAAGGGCAAATGATTACATAGGAATAGTTATTATGATCTCTTTTTACTTTCATAGGATCACTCGGAAAATAAAGCCTCCAAATTTGTGGCTTGCAATCTATTTCTCAAAAACTTAAATATATAGGGAAAATTTCCACCCTACTATGAAGACCTCATTTGCTTTACAAGGCAAATGATCCCTCATATAACATATTGACAGAGGATAAGTTTTTTGACTTAATGAAAGATTAATATCAAAATTTTTTGTTGACTCCAAATCCTTTAATACAACTCCTTTTGAAATGTTCTTCATACTTCTTTACATTTTCAAATTAATTATTGTACTGGTATGATAATTTTATTGATGACTAGGAGTCACCATAATAAACATCAGTTATCATGCAAGAAGGCTCTTCTTGGCTATTAATATTGAGTTTATTTGCTCTAAAAAGAAATTCTTCCATACAGTTCTCTTTTATTATCCAATGTTTATTTATCTTTGTTTATTTCTTCAGGTTTCCAGCATCATTACTTATTGTTATCTATATTCCTGTGTTCAGTAGTCACTTGGATATCATGATTTTTAAACTCTAATTGGCTAGAAAACCAATAATCTGACTTTGGGATTACATGAGGTAATAAGATACCCTCCCTTTTTTTAATATGTGAAATACAGTGAATAGACATTTTGATATCTGTTTGACTCTCAAAAGCATCTTTGCCTTATTCTCTTGCTCTATGCTATAAACCCCATTTCTTGCATTATTTGAATGAATGGTTTTAGATAAAAGTGATGTTCTTGTATTCAAATCTTTAGCTGAGTCTATAGGGAAGATAAAGAGCTAGGACAGTTAAATCTAATGCTCTTGTATTCTGACCATTTGATCTGGTCATTTTAATCCATTTGATCTGGTTATTTTAATCCTCACAGTCAACCATATCATGTTCTTGTTTTCCTGCTATATGTGTGTTTGTGTATAGATGTACAGATATAAAATATATGCAATCATTGGTTAATAGCATGTCCTGTTAGTGTTAGGGGAAAATGCCAATTCTATTTGTGGTCCATGTTAACCTACTGCTCATACAGTCACTTTCAAGACATTGAAGAACTTTTTGGGAACTAGGTTAAGAAAACATAAGTGATACAACTAAGGACAAAGTATTTAGTGTGCAAGAGTCTGCACCTGTGTATGGCATTAGAATAGTAATAATTATATAACCTAAACATTTGAATCATCTCTGCAAATAAATATCAAAGTACCAGAAACTCAAAACAAAAACTAGTGTCAGATAACCCATTGCCTTAAGTGATATGTGAGAGGTAAAGTAAAACATAGATTATATCTTTTTTTTTTAAAGATTTATTTATTTATTCATACAGAACTGGGGTACAGGCCAGAGATGCGGAGGGTGAGAGGATTCATCAGAGACAGAATGGGGAGCAGAACAGGCAGATCGATGAAGTACACTGCTGAGGGGAGCAGCGGGCAGGTCAGGAGAGGTCTGCCATGCCATGTGGTCACCTCTGGGGCAGGCGGGAATGGAACTCATGTGGAAGTGGCTTAGGCTTCTTAGGGCAGTGCTTTAACCCGCTGCACCACCAGGGAGGACCCCATAGATTATTATTTCTAAGCATAAATCATTTCTCATATAAGATGGCCTAGAACAATTCACAACACTTCCAATAATGAAGTGCTTATTCTGGAGATAAAGAAATCTGTCAGATTTACATAAGAAACGAAATGAATGAATGTTTCAGAATCCAAAAATAGCTAAGTGTCCTACATAATACCATTTTGAGCCAAACTAATTACTGATGATCTCTCTAACTCAGTTTCTTCTTCATCTGTGGAGTTGGACCTACTTAGAAAGGGACAATGCTGGTATTGTCTACTTTGCATGACTGTTTGGAGAGTTAATTACTAACTTGAAAACGTGAATATCTCATATCAACTGAGATAATACATGCAATAGGGCTTTGAAAACATGTTGCATATTATAGTAATGATTGCAATCCATATAAAAGAAGTTATCTATATAATATACTTTGATGCAGATACTTGACAAATGTAAATATTCCACCACTTTATAACATTTCTGTGCATAAAATTTCAACTGCAAATGTTATAAAAGTTCTTTTGCACAAAAGATGTATCAAAGAATAGTGTTGAAAATATTTTAAATGAATCCCAGAAGTAATAGCTATAAGAATGGAGGAAAATAAAATATTTGTAAAAGTAAACCTACTAAGCAGATCTCTAAAAACTTCATAATACTAAAAATAGTTTCAATTTTTTTTTAAGATTTATTTATTTGTGCATACAGAACTGGGGTACAGGCCAGAGATGCAGAGGGTAAAAGGATTCACCAGGGACAGAGTGGGGAGCAGAACAGGCAGATCAACGAAGTACACTGCTGAAGGGAGCAGCGGGCGGGTCTGGAGAGGTCTGCCACGCCATGTGGTCACCTCCGGGGCAGGCGGGAATCGAACTCATGAGGAAGTGGCTTAATCTTCATAGTGCAATGCTTTAACCCGCTGTGCCACCAGGGAGGGCCTGGTTCAATTTTTTTTTTAAGATTTATTTATTTATGCATATAGAACCTTGGTGCAGACCAGAGGTTCAGGGGTGCTGAGAGGATTCACCAGAGACAGAGTGGGGAGCAAAACAGGCTGATGGAAGAAGTACACTGCTGAGGGGAGCAGCGGGGTGGGGGGGGGGTGTGTCAGGAGAGGTCTGCCGCGCCATGTGGTCACCTCCTGGGAGGGATCCAATTCGCACTGAATCAGCTGTGGCTGGCTTGCTATGCTGTGTCCTTACCCATTGAGCCACCAGGGAGGGCCCAGACTTTAAATTCTGTCTTGTAAAAATTTGTGTTTCAGGGACTCACTGGTGGCTCAAGGGGTTAAGTCTCAGCACTATGAAGCCAGCAAAAGTTCGATCCTGGGCCAGACAGAAGCAGATCTCTCTGGCTTGCCTACTGCTCCCTTCCTCAGTGCGTTTGAGTCAATCTGCCTGCTCCCTACTTTGTCTCTGGTGAATCTTTTCCACCCCCCATCACCTTTGACTTCCGCCCTAGCTCTTGTATGCATAAATAAGTAAATCATTAAAAAAATATATAGTACTGCTTCCAGTGAAAGGGAAAACAGTTCCATAAAAATAAGTGATGGGGGTTCTATTTCCTCCAGGAAGACATTAATTCTTGCAGCACATAATGCACAAGTACCTCTTAAATGCCCTTCTCAAGTCTCAAAAAAGGTATCACACCCTCAGGACACCTTCCCTTCTGAGAATAGCCTGCATGTCTCTATAGCACATCTTATAGCAGTGGTTTCTGTCTCGCCCTACTTAGATTACAGAAACTTGGTTGTCTTGTTTATGGTGCCAAAAAAGCATTTGTTGAATTAATAAACAGCAGGCCCCCTACTAGGAAATGGGAATGCAAAAAATATAGCATGGCCCCTGACCCTCAATTCAGTATAAAGAGCCACGCTCTAACAAATAATGTTAATTCCTGTGATAAGTAAAGTGAAAAAGGGTTCCTGGAACTAGGGAGGGCAGAAAGTCAAGGGACACTTTCTGGACAAATGGAGTAGGAAAAACAGAGCGTCAACTAATAAGTCTAGAATCCATCTGATCTATATTTGATGCCAGCCAGCAACATACACAAAAATTAGCCAGATAGTTTTGTGGTCACTGTCTGAGTTCTTCAACCACATGAACAATTGCAGGACTTCTCAAGTTCTGAGAACAATAATGGGATTTACTTGACAACCAGGGGAAGCAAAAGTTACTGAGGCCACAAAGAGCCCTTTACCTTACCCCAAGGGTTTTAAAGTCCTGTACACAAAGATGGTGTCTTCCTCCCCTCCACAAACACCCCTCCTTCTACACCCCCCCCCCCATCGAGGGCCTGGAGCAATTGGCAGCTGGACTATAGACTGGATGCTGCTGTCTCCCCAAGACAGCAGAAGATACAATGGGAGATGTCCCCACAAACCCCCCTACCTCCCCCCAGAGCTGCTGAGATGCCCCAGCACAGCACCAGGCCATCAACACTCAAAACAGCAGCTGCAGCAGCCAAACAACAAAATAAATGGCCATACTCACGCAGCTCAGCAAGGCGCCTGGCTTGGACTTCACATTCCCTTCCAGGCCGTAACAGCAGCAAAGCTGGGAACAGTTTCAGTCACTCAGCTACTAGCAAAACCTCCAAACTTTTCTTCTCTGAGGTTGGCTCCTAGAAGCCTCTCCATGTCTTTCAGAGACCCGCAACTGCTTTCTAGAAGATTGGCATGGTGATGGTGGGGGCAGAAGTGGCTAACCCCAGAATCCCTAAGATCTGAAGATACAGAAATCCTGAACGCTGACTGCTAGGGGCTGCTCCTGCACTCCCTTATATTTCTTAGCAGCATCTCCACCCCCACCCATACTTTGCTCCTGTTTCACCTGGGGCCCGTCATTCTCACTAACACCCTCCACCTGGGGGCACCAGCTGTAATGGCCTTTGGCTTCAGCCCCCTGCTGTATATAATCCTCATAAAGAACTCTGGGAAATTTCAATTGAGATAATAAATATCAACACAAATGCTTAGCAGTAAATTACAGAAAAAACTTGGTTTTAGAAAATCTGAAAGTGCATTTCTCAAAAACATCAAAATACTGGCAAGCTGTTAATAGTGACTTAATTAAGAAAAAATAAACAGTGCTTGATGGGTCAATATACTTGAGAAATATTATCCAGTTTACTCCATGAGGGAGAGTCACTGAGCTTATTAGATTGCTATAGGCTCTAAGAAAGAAATTTGCTGAACTTTCTTTAAACCAGGCCTTCCAAATTTATTTTTTCAGGAACCTTATTTTCACAGAATGCCACTCCCATCACAGTGGATGGCTGCAATTTGGAAAGCTAATGCAGACAGGCACAAATTAGCTATGTATTGCCTTCATCAACAATTTCGTACAAATTATTGTTTATATTAGAGTATACTATCTCAAAAGATACATACACCATCAAAATCATCTTACAAACTACAGCTAATGGTAATAAGATTTAACTTAGTAGCCATTTTCACATATACTTACAAAGAACAAATTCATTTATGCTTTTCCTCCGACAAAACACATGAACGAAAGTTTTTCCAAAAGGTAATGGGACACACATCTCCAATTCCATTTTCATCTGCATGAAATATTGAGATTAAGGAGACATATTCTCAGTGACTCCCTACTGGGCCCCAGTAAATCCCCCACGACCCAGTCTCTCCAAGAAATGGAAGTATTGACTTAGATAAGTCCTAAATATTCTGACATCACAATTAACCCACATAATGCTTCCCTATACATTTTTCCTTTTGCATAGCCAACGTCATAATTGAAAATACTATGTCAATTTCTTTTCTTTCTAATCAACCCGTCAATGTTAACAAAAGTTTTTTTTTGTTTTTCTTTTTGTGGCTAGACATGCTTTAAAAAGAGCTTTTGGGGCCCTCCCTCGTGGCACAATGGGTTAAAGCACAGTACTATGAAGCTACCACAGCCACTGCAGCATGAGTTCTATCCCCTGCCAGGGAGGTGACCCACATGGTGTGACAAACCTTTCCTGACTCACCCACTGCTCCCCTCAGCAGTGTACTTTGTTTATCTACATGTTCTGCTCCCCGCTCTGTCTCTGGTGAATCCTCTTCACCCTCCCACCCCTGCAAGTCTGTCATGTACTCCAGGCCTGTATATAAAAATAAATCTTTAAATTTTTTTGACAAAAAAAAAAAGAACTTTTGGTCCTCTAAATTAATTGCCTAATCCTATATATTAACTATGTTCCAAGTGTCAATCAACAGTGGGCTGCTAATTCAATTCTGGAAAAACTATATTTGCTCCATCACAGTCTTTAAGGGTAGATTACATAATTTATTTTAAATTAAGTTAAAAATTGAACATCAAATCTTGTTTGCACAGAAAATCGGGAACAATTTTTCACTTGATAGGGAATTTTAAAACAGCCCTTTAAGTACAGGTTTTTTCCCATCCAAAAGACAGCATTTAGCTTCTCAGAGATTATTGTTCTTTTTTTTAGAAGATGCCAAGCAATGACATTAAATGACAAAAGATATGAGGGTTATAGAACATAGTAAAGCCTTCAGAAAGTCAAGACAAAATCTAAAGTTGCCGAGCATGCCAGTCAGTGGAGTAATTAACTGGATGAGAGGAACAGTCCTCATTAACCACTCAACTGACAGTCAGTGTGACAAACTCATGTTTAGATAAATTGAGGTAACAGTGATTTTTGAATATTTATAGATTATGAGTCTCAAAGGTGAAAAAGTTTGGGTTCATGCATTAGAGGCCCAAAAAGAACACTGCCATCTGCTGTATTCCTGTAAAGCAGAAGCAACTACGTTCCCATATGCCCCCCCACACACACACACTTTTTTAGTAAGAGGGAAAAGGAATAAAATGTTGATTCTGACCCATAAGTCCGAAGTGGTTTTCAAGGTTTGGAAGTCTTATTCTTTTTGAATTACAACACTGCCCTGCATATTGCTTTGGAAGGCATTCATGGCTGCTATCAAGGTAAGATAGAAATTAATAGATTGAAAGAGTCTGTTTCTTTAACTTGTGCAATTTGGGGTTGGCTGCAGAGAACTAGAATTTATTATGTGTTCATTAGGTCTAGGAGTGAGACTATGGTTGCTGTCTTTTATGTTCGTGAAGACCTGGTTCACTTATATGGTGTTAGAAATGAGAAAACGTATTCAATAGTGAAGCTATAACTGAAATAACATACATCAATCTCAAAAAAAATCAAGATATTGACCACAATTACAAGGAAAAATGAGTGGTCTAAGAATAAATGATAGTCTTTAAAACTTTTGCTCTCTAAAATGATTAGAGGTAAGTGTACCCAATTTTGGGGAATCATTTGAGTGTTCACAATACCAAAGGAGAAGAGTTCATTAATGATCGGTCATAGCCAAGAAAGGCAGAAACGGGCTTTCAGAGAAAGATCGAGTAGGACCAGCTGCACATCATGGAGGGTATTTGAACAGGTCCCAAAAGCATGGCTCTCGGACAAAGATTTCATGGTAGTACAAATTTCATGATGAGTGGTTTTTAAGGATTTGAGAGTTACAGTCATAATGAAACTAGAATATGATGAAACTATTAAATATAGAGATCAGTTATAAAACATTAAAAATAATATCCTGGACACCATAGTCTTAGAAAATGATAGTCCATAGCTAATCTTCTATTTATAGTCAGAGAGCCTGATGTGTATCTTTAAATATCCAGAATCCAAAATATAGTAAAAGACTAGATTGCAACCAGGAGACAGACAGGTCAAATAGCATAGTTTATAATATTGGCTCTTGACCTTCACTGACATTTCAACAACATGGGAAATTTTTAATAAATATTCAAACCCAACCCTCAGAAATTCAGATTTTAAAACCAAATTTAAAATTCCTTTCTTTATTATGAACCCAAGTGATGATAACAAGCTGCCAAGTTTGAGAACCCTTGAGCAATAACAAGGCATGCTTTAAATGGAGATACCTTTACTTGTGGAAATAAGAAACATGGCAGGAGTGGTTGCTCTAAATATTGAGAATCAGAATCTAAATCTCACCCGCCTTCTAAACCCTTTTCATACACACACATTCCTCACTCCAATAACCATTCTCCCCACTATTCCCCAAATATTCTTGCCTCCAGCCTTCCGTCATAAGTCTTCTGCTTCTAAGTGTCATATGTCCTACATCCCCTTTTTCAGCTGTTGAATTATACATGCTGCCTTAGAAGGTCACTTGAATATCACCTTTTTAGTGATGCTCCTTTTGTCCTGCAGCTCATCATCAGTCTAACATAACCAACACCAACACCAACTACAATATTCACAACTTCTTTGGATATCAACCTCCTTAAAGAAAATATGTACTTGAAATATATACATATGCAAGTATATATTTCTCCACACATGGGTATACATGTATGTGTACATATCTGAATATCTGTATCATTCTCCATATGCAAAGACACACACATACATATATGGAGAAATAGAGAGGAAGATAGTTGTATAAGGTGAAAAAAAGGTATCTTGATTTTTATTTTGCTTTTTCCAGTTTCATGGAATTGACATACAGCACTGTGCAAGTTTACAGCATCAGTATAATAATTTGGCTTAATATACACTGTGAAATAAGGACCTCAGTAAGTTTGGTTAATATTTTATCACCTCATAGATACAAAATATTTAAAGGAGGTTTTTAAATATATATAATCAACATTCAGGGAATAAAATTTATTTCATGAAATAATTTTAAAATATTAAATAATAATCTATTCTATAAAGCTATCATCATATATTTTGGACTTATAGGCTATTTCTAAACTTTATAATACTGTGGTTAAATCTTTGCATTCATTATGAGCTATTTCAAGAAATATATTAATAAAAACTGAAATCTGAGTTGAAGAATATACTTCCAGGATTTTTCTGTAAAGTGTTTATAATTAGTATACCCGATTCCAAACATTCTTTCTAACACTGTATACAGACATTAAAATAAAACTCTGCATGAAAATAAATAAATTGCCAGTTTTATAAGGTTAAAAACAATATTTCATTGTTTTAACTTCAGTGTTTTGATTATTAGGTACTTTGAACAATTTTTCTTTTTCCAGGAGATCATTTGTACTTCTTTAATACCGATTTCCTACTTATTTCTTTTACTTTTTTCTCGAGTCTTTTAATTTGTTGATTTGTAAAAGTTCCTTATGCAGTTGTGGCACCAACAATATACTCTGCATAAACAGCTCTAGCTGCATATGTGAAAACACTTTCTATTTTAAAATGTATCCTTTTACTTGAAATATTTTCTGATCTCTTATGCGCTTGTTTCCTAAGGAGACAAATTTATCAATTTCTATATTAGCTTCTGCTTTCAGGTTTCCTTGACCCCGAATCATATAAATACCTCATGTTCTCATATAATTTTAAGTTCTCCTTGTTAACTTTCATATATTTATCATCTGAAGTTGATTTTCATATATGATGAAAAGAAATCTAACTCCATTTCCCCCCAAATAGTTCATACTTCTCATAACACAATATCAGTAATTTCAAATGTCAGCTTTATATTAAAACTATATTAAAGTAATATGGATATATCAAGATGTTTCTGATTTGGGTGAGTTTTGATTATATCTTTTCATCAGTCTCATTCCTTTGCTGACCCACTTTGTGTTAACCACTGAAGTATTGCCAAATTATTATCATTTGGAATACTCATTCCTCTTACTAGTACTGTTTTTTAAAAATTTAACCATTATTTACCAGCCTAACCTTGTATTTAAATGCCCTAAAATATCTTTGAAGGTTTGGCTGAAATTTAATTTGAATAAGAAATGAATTTAAAATGCCACACCTGCCCTCCCTGGTGGCACAGCGGGTGAAAGCACAGCACTGAGAATCTAAAGCCACTTCCTCATGAGTTCGATTCCTGCCTGCCCCGGAGGTGACCACATGGTGTGGCAGACCTCTTCTGACCCGCCCGCTGCTCCCCTCAGCAATGTACATCCTCGATCTGCCTGTTCTGTTCCCCACTCTGTCTCTGGTGAAGCTTCTCACCGCCCCTGAGCCTCTGGCCTGTATCCCAGTTCTGTATGCACAAATAAATAAATCTTTTTTTAAAAAAAAAATGCCACACCCCATTTTAGCTCAGTCACCAAGGACAGTGCTTAAAATACAACACTAAATGCACAATAGATATATGATTTAAACAGATCACTCTGCTTTGGTTTCAGTTTACATAATAATGTTCAGTATATTTGGTCTGTCACCTACAGAGAGGGATATATATCTATAGGTGTGTATACAGATGTATGTACATATATATATACATATATATGTGTGCATAGAAAGAGATCATTATATTCATTTTTTACATCTATAACAATACAAATAGTGAAGCAAAGTGGCATGGCTTTTCTGGGTTAACAGCATAAAACTAAATAAAGTAATTCATTCTGATTTTTTATATTGATTATCAAGGCCAAAACCTAATTCTTTTGATATTGCCAGACTCTCTCTAGTGTAAAAATCATTAAATTTATCTTCTTAACTCAGATTTTGATGAATAATATTTTTGAAGAGTTTGGAGAACTGTCAAATGGCCCCCAAATTTCTGTTCCCTGATATCCATACATTCCCTTCCATTATGCGGTCAAGCCACCAACCTGTGCAATGCTATGATGTAATGAAGTCCTAAATCAGGTGATTGTAGGGTTATCCACAATATACCTGAGCTAGTCAGGTGAGCCCATATGAAGGGGTAGGGCTTTTCCTTCAGAAAGAGATTAAAATGTGAAAGATTTGACACTAGGCAGAATTTCTGTTGCTGGTCTGAAACAGAGGGAGCCACACTGATAAGAATATAAGGAGCTAAAGGCAGCTCCCTGCTGAGCTAACAAGGAAAGGAATCCTCGATCCTGTAACCACTAGGAATTGAATTCTACTACAACCATGGGAACTTGACAGAACAAAGTCTACAAGCTCCTTGATGTTAGGCTTATGAGACCCTGACAGAGAAGCAGTCTTCCTGTGCCAGACCTCTAACCTACAGAACAGTGAGCTTAAAAACAGAAGTTAGCTTAAGCCACAGAGTTTGTGGGCATCTGTCATGGAGCAATAGAAAACTAGCATACTTGAAATGCATTTTGACCTGTCCATATTCATTCCATATCTGAAGGTATCGACGTGTCTTCAAAAATCCACAGATAACTTACTTGCCTTGTTGATCAGAATAGGTACATCAAGAATCACTATCAAAAGCAATATTGAATGTTTGCAGTAAGGCAAACAGCAGTAAGCTAAAATGGATGCTGTAATCCATACTGTCATTATATATGTGTCAACGGTATCCATCATTTACTAATACCTTTAACAATGAAACGCAACAAGGAAGCATCTTGTTTAAATATTTAAGTGTTCTGTTTTGACATCACTTATCTATATTCCATAGCCTACGGTAATCCATCTCACCTTCTAATGCAATTCAGAGAACAAACACTGGGAAATTACAAGGAACATTTTATTTGTACCTTTGTCGCTCCTTAGGGCCCCCCAAATGTGTGACTGACAAAACCCCTGTTCAGGTAGGCTCTTATGCATTACAGATTAGAAGTAAGGGACAATGCATGGAAATAATGGAAGAGCTTCATGAATCTCCTGAGAATCAAAGTGTTTTGAAGGTTTCACCTTCATTAAATAATTCAGTTTTCCTATATAGGAAAAAAATGCAGAAACAGACATACAAATTCTTAAATTATCACAGACTCACTAAGTAAAACTGACTAGTCTACTGAATAAAGAAGTATCTCTTACGCATAAACACATGGCATGTGCATACAATTGTGGCGGCTCAACAAAACCTAGATGAAAAAGAAAATGACCATGGAAAACTTGAGCATATAAGGACATTATTTCCTCCACACAAAAGATGCTTCATTCTTTAGGGACCTCTGCAAAAAAATGAAGCCATCTCTTTAATTGCCTGAGTTGTGTTTCAAACGAGGTTATTTTTTGTAGTGGCAAGTTCATGCTTCCTCCCTTGGTAGAGTAGTTCTGGAAATAAAAGAACTTTCTTTAGCCAACATGCCCTCTATCAGTAAAGAACAGTGTAGCTTCTAGTCAATGACCTTGACCTCTCTTCCTCATTTGTTGGCCTTTTATGGGGATTAGTGGCTCTCTGAGTTGAGTCTCATAGTAGCTTATCACTTCTGACAATGGAAAATCAGAGCTTAGAATCCTCTTTTGAAAGGATGAACACAAATATCATCTTTATGGTACAAATTCAGGATACTGGTACAGCTTGATGTATATAAGGAGTGTCTTAGCCCCCTGTAACCTTTCATGCAAGCTCCTAGGATTAAAAAAAAAATGATTTTGCACTGATTTGTAATTAAATTGAAACTATAGAGTTGAGCTTGAAAACCATCACCACACAAGTCAAAGAAATGTTGTTGCAGATAGACTAACCTTACAGGTATTTCAGTAATGTAGATGAAAAAAAGGAAAAATAATCCCATTTCTACACTATAATTCTTTGACATCTGTCATGGAACAGGACGGACACTGCCAAAATCCTCTTCAAATGCCACCCAAGCTATATTGATTCATGTTATGAGTCTGGAGCTACTTAAACATAACTTTTTAAAAATTTATCATACTATAATAATGTCTTCAACTACATATTTGAATAAATGACAGAATGAAGCAAAATTGGAATGCAACGGAAGTATTTTTATTTCTCTGATGCCTTTTTAAAAATCTAAATTGAACCTACAACATGTAGTCACATTGACATAGGTTATGAGTCCAAATGGAAATTTAAACACATTCTTCAAACTGAATGTAAGTTGATTTTTAAAAATGTTGGAAAAGTTCTGGCTTCTTCTTTCTCTAAACTCTCTGATGGAAGAAGACTGGAGTGCTGTGCAGTCGGGGTAACTGGACAGATCAGAAATGGGTCATTTGTTGTTGGTCTGAAAATCTACCTCTTAGGGCTATAAACTTGAAAAGTCTAGAATGCCACATGGGACACTCACCAAGATTTAAGAAGGTTGCTTGGAAGTCAAATCTGTATCTTTTTTTTTTTAATATAATGAAAAATATAATGAAAACTATGCCTAGTCTGTGTTCTGGACAATTTCCCTGAAAATCTGGGGAAACATATGCTTTTGGTCAAAAATTTACTTCCAGTAATGTTTTCTTTCCGGTGGAACTTGAAAGGATGCCTCCAAGTGTCCTGAATATCCTAAAGTGATGTGTGGAACAATGAAAATTATTCTGGAAAAAGAGAATGAGAAGTAAATTAGCTCCCAGAAGGTGATCCCCTACCGTACCTGGATATGTACACTACTAAACTGAAGTACAATCTGACTCTTTGGAGATCAACTTCTTTAAATGAATACCCTACCTTAAATAAAGCAATATAGAAAAGGTCATATGGTTATGTTCTGCTTCTCTGTGCCAGGTCCTTTGTGTACATGATCTTATTTAATTCTCACAACACCACCAAGAGATAAGTAGTATTAGCCCCACACTTTAGAAGAGGAAACCAAGATGTAAAAAGAGTAAACAATTTGTCCAAAACTACTCAATTATGGCAGAGAGAAAAGTTTAACCCTAATCTCCTACTTTCAATTTTGCAACAAGAGAACACCTAAAATAAAATTTTCACCTATGTTTTACCTAATGTATGTAAAATCAGGCCTTACTTTGATCCTTCACATGGCATTTATTCAGCGAATTAAAGGGATTTTTTTTTCCTACTTAAACTTTTTATTTTTCTTACATGGTTGTTCATTTTCATACAGTATTTGATTTCTCCCCTCAGAGGTAGTCCTGTAAATCTTCCACCACATGTAAAGGGATGTTTCTGTTCTTTTGTCAAAATATAAGAGCTACCTAACATGTAATAAACTATATCAAGAGGTACTTATGATGAGTAAAGGATCAAAAAGACCAATTGAAAGAAGTGTAGAATATGAAAACTATGTGACAACAAAGTATAAGATATTTCATTCTATGGCAAGCAGGAGCTTTTGTAGTAGGACTGACGATAAGCAAGAAAAATTTCTTGTCTCTTTAGTACTGCCAAACTTCCCTACAATTTCTGATTTTCCTTGTGAATCTGGCTTCCTCTGATTAATAAAGTGTCCTTTAGGAAAAGATGTTATAAGGCTTTAATAGCTGAATAATGACTCCTCCTTGGAGTATTTATATCTTAAAACTATTTTTTAAGCTAAAGGATTGGATTTCTAATTGTAGGTATAATGTATGAGCAGCACAAGTATCTGAGGGAGCCAAGAATCTCCTTAGCATCTGTTGAAACATACCATCCACCTCAAGCTATAAATACAACTGAGACTAACTCCAGGGAGCTGCCTTTATGAAAAAGCAAGTTTATTTGGAATCAGACATTGAGTGACTCAATTGAAGTTGTAAAATATAAATCAGAGGAAACTTGTAGGTCTCAGCTTTCAATATTTTTTTCTACTGACAATTTGAAAAGCAGTAATCAGGGAAATGGTCATGGTGCATAATTGTGCTTCTTGTTGAAAAAAGTCTAAATGTCCCACCAAAGTGAATCAACCAAGCTAGAAGAAGTTTATTTCAAACGAGGAATTCTGAAAGCAGGCAAACACGGGTATAGGTGTTAGACATTTTTCCAGGACAGTGGTGGCACAGACTAGACACTGAGACATGTGTAATAAATTCAGTGATTAATGAATTAGTGAGTGATTTGTGAAGCTACAATTAAAAATACTGAACTAAGTCTCTACCCAAATCATCTCTCTTCCAGTGATAGACTCTTACAACTAAGCAAAACTCAATTTCTAGCTCTGAAAAGTAATGGCATTATGCAGAGGACAATAACTAGTAAAACAAAGCAAATAAAATCTGCAATCAATAAAATTCTTCAGTTAAACACAAAACAGAACAGAAGCCTATTTATAAGAAGAGAAGGGGCTAGAAGAGATATGGATTTAAAGATAGATGCACTCATGAAATTGAAAGCCAGAATCACACCTGAGATTAAAAAGATGAATAAAAATGAAGTGCTCTTTTGAATGAGGTAGGGATGTAAAGAAGATTGAGTAGAAAACAAAGAAAGATAAAAAGAATCTTCTTTTTTATTTAGCCAGTACAAAATGAATGTTTGTATCAAAAATAATTAAATGAAAATATATGACAGAGTTACAAACTACAGTTTTTTAAAAAGAAGAGAGAGGATCACTATGCCAAGCAATAGAAATATACAGTTATAACATATAGGAGGGAAAAAGAAGCCATATATCTTCAAAATATATGAGGCTTGGAAAAAGAGTGCAAAATCAGCAAGGAAATGTAACTTGAAGTAACAGATATGCAACAAAATCTACTGGAAAGAAGATCCAAGCATTTTTTTTTTTCAAAGTAAGCATAATTAGATGGAAGGAAAGCAAACATCAGAAGTGATAAAGGCAAATATACAAGACCATGCGCCCAAAAAAAAGTGAATAAAGGAACAAAGGACAGGAGAAAAAATCCGGGGAAAGTACAAAGAAAACAAAGTAACTTTTTTCTTCAGAAAACTCTACCCTAAAACTTCCCATTTCCATATACACACTCTGTAAAGAACCAGACACACAACTCTTTTCCCAGACACTGAGAATGTCTTTGCCCCCAGACGTCACCCCTAAGCCCCCTTACAAAATTTCTCCTGGGAAAAGCAATTGTTCAGGCAGCAGTGCTTGGGCTGGTCCTTCATTAGAATAGTTCCCACAGGCATGTGTCCTTGCTAGTAATACATAGGAATCCCATATGGCACAATCTGGATCTCGCAGAGGAGGAATCTGCATAAAGTAGGAATAAGCCAGGGCCAGCACAAAAGCAGAGACATGCATGTAGCGACCTTGGCTCCATGCCCTCTGACCCAGCTCTGTGCCTGTTCCCACACTTCCTGCAGACCCAGACGAATGTGTCCAAGGGTCTGTAGGTAGCAGTAGGCTGTCATGGGGTGAGGATCCGGCTGAAAGGAAGCCCAGAATTAGTCCCTCGACAGTGTGTGGATCAATTTAAGGCAGTGCCCTGTCATCCCAGAAGAAAACCTACGTGTGGCTGCAATTAACCCCATTAGCATGTGTCTAGCATTGGCCTACTGCCAAGTAAATGACCCTGCAGGGAGATGACCAGAGCAGAATATTTTTCTAAATTTAACTCAGTTATCTGCATTTTGTGCTAGAACTAAGGAACTAAGCTAGAAAAGGTTTTGTTTGCATGTGTGGGTTGTTTGCTTTTTGTATTTGTTTTACGATTTCATTATGTCATATAATCTTCCTTGAAATAGAGCTATACTAACATCTGCTATTCTTGGGAAAATAAACTGATTTCCAAAGGTTATAAATTATGTACATGCATATTATGATACTGTAAATTATTTTTTAATATTTAAATAATTTTAAAGTATTTTTTAAAAAATATTTTAAACATGTAATGGACAAGTATTTTATAATAGAAACTGTGTGTATGTACAGACACACACACACACGCACACTGGACGCCACTTCCCAGCTAAGACAATACAGCCAAGGATCTACCCCACTTGATAAGTCACATCTTTAGCTTATGGTACTGTGTGCATATTGTTTGATGTTCTCTGAATGAAGGTAAATAGAAGCATTTTTTTTAAATGTGAAGAAATTCATTCTTGGTACCAGCCATTGATTTCCAAGGTTGACATTTTTATAAACACATGTTGAAAACCCATGAACAATTAAGACTAAAGCTCAGGTGTAAGTTCAGGAACGGACATTATATTTTTTTTAAATAACAGTGTCTCTTCAACTTCCCTCATTGTGTATGTATCTATTTTAAATATTTCCATGCAAAGGACTAAGGTAACTCCATGAAGACTACAATTTTTAACTTCCTTCTTCAACTTTATTTTCCGGTTTTAAAACATCTGATTACCTCAGAATTTTTATATTGATGGGGAGAAAATTTTAAGCCTTCTCTTGCAAGGATTTTCACTGTCCACTGCATGCTTGAAAAGAAGTAAGCCCTCCACAGAAGCAATTGAATTATTCAGTAACAAGGGAAACACCTCTCTTTGTTGGGCTTCCTGAGCTCCAAGGAAATGACACAGTGGGTCCTCCCTCTTCTCTCACACCACCTCCTCTTTCTGAAGATTACACAGTCTCATTTCTGATGTAGCTTCATGTACGATAGATCCCGGCAAACTGTCCTACTTGAATTGTAAGTCACACCACTACTAGGAGAAGCACTAAAATACAGCAGAATATATCTGTTAAGAAGCAGAAAGTAGTCACCACAGATGCTCACTGTGTATGCCCATATCGGGGACATTTAGCAGGGTTGCCAGCTGTGGTATCCTGTGCCCACACTACCTCACTCCAAAGCAGGAGCTGCTTCTGTGAGAACAGGAATATCATGGCATTCCTGTTTGCCAAGATGTGTCCAATGTCAGTATGGGACAGACAGGAACGAAGTGGGAACCAGGTGAAAGAAAATTAAGGCTATTCTCTTAACATTTAACATGCTTAGTAACAATATCTAATTTGAAATTACAGAAGAGACGTGTTTTGTTTTGGGAATTCATTGTTGGTTGTTTCCTGAATTGAACCACTATCATATTTTCAGTAAGAATATTGAAGAATATTGTTTAAATATTATCCCATTTTAAGCAACTATCAGCAAATTACATTGCCTCTAATGGCATCTCATGCTGTTTTAAGCTTATTATTGACTTCTGATTGATTTCCAGAGTAAAATGATAGGACACACATATATGTAACCTACCCTTGTCTTTCATAAGAGTTCTATGGGATGTTCACTAAAAAGATTCCTAACCTAATGTTAAACTTTTATCAAATAATTTATATGTGAAACATAACAAGGCAGCATCTGTCAATAGGGCAAATTCTGTGTCTAGAACACTAGAGTTTTTCTAAGTTGAATGTTCAGAGAGAAAAAGTTTGGAAACTGAATATGTTGTAAGGCTGTTACTTGAATGACAGTGTTTATATATACCTCTAGGCAGTCTGCTGCATGAAATAATTTGAGGAACACTGGCTTGTCCCCATCAGAATAAATCTCCTTCATTGAGGTGCCCAGAATGTCATTACTAATAGTGCATTTCTTTGCATTAAATCATAACCACTCCAAGTATATGCTTTTAAGACATAGTTACACAACTGAGGAAGTAGGCAGCTAGGAGGTGAGTCTCCCCACCAGATGTTAATGAGAGAGCAGCTTCCCCAGAAAGGGAGGGATCTGTGAGAGAAGGAAGCAGGACCCCCAGCATGTGATGGGGCTACCTTCCTCCAAGGCTGATCGTAAGGGCACTGGGTCAAGGGTGAGGGGTCATCTTCACTTACCTACAACATTCTGTGGTAAGTCTGTGAGAATCACTTTTTGGTATGTCTAGATAGAGCTTGAACATTTTATTGAGTATTTTGTGCATTTTGCTTGTTGTATTGGCATTCTACAATATAAAGTTCAGATTCGATTTTAAAATTGCTTCATCTTTTTTTAAACCCATGTCCATCTGTTCACATCTGTTTTCAAAGGAAAATAACACTGGGGTCTCCTGGCTGACAGAGACGTTCCCAATCTCTAGCTGCTTATAATGCATTTAAGTCATGAACATTTCCATCAACTGTCTTCATAATCTATTCTAGAATTTCTCAGTATATTGATATTTTCCCATCATACCAGCACGCTTTTCACTGAAAGCATTTTAGAACAGGAAAAGTTAACTTCTTCTGGAGCAGGCCTTAAAGTCACTCCCTTCTTACAATTTCATACCTGAAACAATTAGCAAGTTGATTCTAACAAAGGGCTCATCTTTTCTGTGCCACTGCCCTGAAGGGCTCTTGCAAATTCAGAAGGCAGCCATCTCTCCCAGCCTCCAGTCCCATCACCTCAGCAACAGAAACCCTCGGATGCACAGGTCACTCTGTGCCTTTGACAAGAACACATTCCCCATGGGTGGTCTGGCTTTTACAAGTGTTTGGGCACAAATACGTAATGTGGCCTTTTTAAAGCAGATGATCCTTCTATGCTTCCATGGAAGAAAAGTCATCACACCCGTTCTCTGCTTTCTAAAAATGCTTTTCTAAAATCAAGCAAATCCAAACGCTGCACAATTTCAGATTATTGTTGATTCCTGGATTTCCATCATCCTTCCACCATGCAAAAGCTTATGCATTGTATTCATGTTTTCAGCTCGGCTGTCCTCAGTGCATCTCCATGCTTTGCTGCACTGTGATGATATTTAGTGTCCTGTCAATTCCCCGGTGCCAAGGGGTGCAACCAAATGGTTTGCTACTTAATCGGTGCAAACTGTGAGCACTTTGAAAAGACACAGGAAAGGCTGTTCCTGACTACAATATCAAAATGCTTTCTAAATGAGTAAAATTGCTTTGGCCTATTGACAAGCAAAATGTGCTCTTAAATTTGTGTTCTAATTAAGAGAATCAACTTTATATTGATATCTGCACATGAAGCTAATTCAATTTAGATGAGACATGGGGCACTTTTTTCATAAAGCAGGTTGTTCAGAGTCTCAGAAAGTATTAAAATATTTTCTTCATGATTGGAAGGAAACATTATTTGCAACCGCTATAACCTGAAGGGCGAAAATGCTTAATTCACTGGTAGATTATTAAAAAGCAGCAGGACGTACTCAAAATGAAAGGCCCTTAGTTCTTCAGATTGAGGTGACTAGTTAAGGAGAGAAACAGCAGGACTTTTCAAGAGTTCTTTTTGAGGTCTGAGTTCTAAGAAAGTTGCAAAGGCTTCTTAAAGTTCCAGTGGCTCAGAAAAGAAGCTACCAAATTAAATTGATTGCTTTTAAGAGAAGGAAAGGAGAGTGAACAGTGAATTATTCACAAAACCCCACTAATGAAAATGTGTATGTACGTATGCGTGTGTCTGTTTTTAACCAAGTAGCTGTCTGTTTTTAACCAAGTGGGTCAGCATGAAAGGAAATCTAAAGTGGACATAAAAGCCTGTTTAGAGACCTACCCACTAATGCTTGAACTTCCGGTCTGTTATCAAACAAGAGTCCACACACCTCCTGTTTCTTGAAGCTACTCGGTATGTTTCACACCATCTCCTTATTCCCAGGACACCCTTCTTTTCCTCCTTTGTTCTGCCCAACATCTGTTTTATGCTTTCTTCTCTTCACTGTCAACTCGGCCATTCTTGAGCAGACTCCTGTTCTGTGCCAAGACTTTGCTCCAGTTCTTTCAGGTCAGAGCTCCTTGAACTTCTCCCTGACCCTGACTGTTGTCCTTGATCTGCTTGCCCCAGGGCTTCTTGGCAGCCTTCTCTGAGGCTAAGGAGCCTGATCAGTGCAGATAAGCCACTTACTGACGGTCACTTCCCAGAGGTAGAAAGCGAGAGGCAATTTTGAACTTGAGAATTTTTCATGGCTTCCAAATGTCCTGAATGTATTCTCCTGTTTCATGTGATTATCACTTTGCAGCATGCTGCCGGCTACCTAAATCCCATGCAAATGGCGTGGAAGATGTAAGCTCAGTGAGAAACACACTCCCACAAGTACAATTAGAACCAAATATTATTCCCTACAAATCTAACTCTAAGAAATGAAAAAGGGAGGTTATTACCATTTTTAATATTAATAGCAACTATTAACCGTTAATTTAACCGAAATCATCTGCAAGGGAAATCTGAGCCACTTGCTTGTTAGTTGAGTGGAGTGCATGATAATATTCTGTTGTGTGCTATGTGGCATACTCGGTTGCTAGGTAACCCAGAGCATCAGGAATTCAGGGAACAATGTACTTATATCTTTTTCAATTTTGAAAAATAAAATAGGTATTGACATAAAATACAGTGTGGCACTGAAGTAATTTTGTAGTGGAGAGATCAGAGGAAGGGGGCCTTTCATCTCAGTGACAGCAGTTTACTCCTCGTTGTGCCTTACTGAGGGCACTGGCAGGACAGCGCCACAGGATGTCAGTCTCTGGAAGAATGCTTGTGGACCCTGTACCCCAGCAACTGCTTCTTGAGTCAGGCTCCCCAAAGCCATCCAGCAGCTGCTGTTCTGAGCTATGTCAACTGGTCCTACAGAAGCCTGTGACAGGCCCAGTGATGTATGGGCCTGCAAGGGAACAGCCAAGCCTTTCATGTCCAGAACAAATATGACAGATCCGGCTAAGGTCCTCAGCCGGCAAGGGCCATGCCGGGAGCTTTTTTTAAAAAAATGATTATTATGATTATCACCTTCCTATTCAAAGATAATGTCATAATTTACAGTCAGGCATTGTGTGACCCAAATGATTGATGCCACTTGGACATGAATTGGTGGGGTTAATAATGGTCTTTCAGTGGGGCCCAGCATGGGAGGACGCTGCCTCAGAAAAGCTGCCTTCCTTTGATATTCTGCTCAAGACAAGAAGGTGGACTTCTGGGAGCCAACACTGGCTAAGACTCTACTTCTGAAAATATCCTCTGAGCCCTGGAGAAAACGAGGGCTAAGGAGACCTCAAAAGTGCCTTTCTGTTCTTTCTAGAAGTGCTTTTGATTTTATTTAACCTTCAGAGTCCATGTCGCCCTAGACCTCCATTGAGAGGCGCCATCTTAAATGCTTAGATGAAACAAAAGAGCCCTTGGCAGGTGGAGATCAAAACTCTGGACAGTGCATCTGCGCCATTCCCAGCAGCATTATTCAGAAGGAAGCCAAAGAAGAGTGGGTGGCCACATATTCTTGGATCTATTGCTTACAGTCAGAGAGTGGCTAAATGCTAAGGAGTCAAACTTGTTGGCCTGGTGTTTGTTTCTTTAGATCATGACTAAGTTAATACTTAAAGTGATTAAAAGCCATTGGGGACTCTAATAAATTTAAGAAAGAAAAAGCAGAGGCAGGAGATTAGCATTTATGCCTCTTTGTAGGGAGTTCAGTGAAGTTTTGTCAAAGTTCAGGAAATTGAAGATGTTAGGTACCTTGTCCAAGATCATACAGAGAATGGACAACCAGCTTCTAAGCCAGAGCTCTCTATTTTCCCTGTTCTAGCAATATGTAATAGGGATAATTTTTCAAAATCTAGTACAAAGTACCACAAAAATTAAAGAAAAGAAGTATATCTTCTGCATGGAACCATCCGAGAAGTTTTCGGATGATGGAATGGTGAAAATGTAGACCTTGAGGAATGAGAGAATTTCAATAGGTAGAGAAGAACACATCTAATGCTATAAAAATGATGTTGTGAGCAATTTTTCTGTTTGGAGTGACTGCACCTTTGTTTCCAGCACTGCCAAAAAGGAAAACTACTCTTTAAAATGATTAAACTTGGACATCTTAGGCCATTAAGAAGCAACATTCATTTTTCTCAAACACTGCCATTCACCTGTCCCTCTGAAACACATTATTAAGCCATCACCATATAAACATCATTCATCTTGGATTTCCTTTTTAACTTTATACGTACATTCAGTAATACCTTTCCTCCAAAGGCCCTAAAGCACTTTAAAAACAGATGATATTATTAGTGTTTTACTGGCAATGACACTGAATTGTATCTAACACTCCCTGCCCCTGGAATTACCAACAGTAGGGGAGATAAAGATGATTCTTTATGAACACATTCTTTATGAGCACATTGTGGTGAGACTTTCTAAGTAATGAAATGAAGCAGAATTGATTTACAAAAACTCAGTAGGTATGCAAACAAATAGTGAACAAAATCAGTTCTAGCAAAACATCAACATGCTCAAAAACAACTTAGCTGATGTTCCTATAGCCTCCAACTATGAATCTATTAATCTTGTCAATTTTCAATAGCTTTCCTTAACCAGCACAGGAAAGACCAAATTCATCCACCTAGAATCCAGATTCTTCTACCTAATCTAAACCTACATTTTTCCAAAGTCTATTCTAACATTATTCAGGTAATTGGCCATAAAAGAAAGTTTCAGGAGATTTTGGAAGGCAAAAGTGAAAGCCAATGCAGGCTGTGAGGATCCATTGCCTCTTGCCACAGGGAAATCTCCTCAGTGGATCCATTGCCTCTTGCCACAGGGATGTCACCTCAGTTACCTTATTATTCCTCTTCAAGGAACTCATGTCCTTAAGGTTGGAAGTGATGCTAATAGAAGTTTCCAGTAGAGCACTTGTCTACAATGTTCTTCCTCTTTTCATACAACTTTTCTTCCCATTTGTCAACCTGATTGAACTTAAGAATCCAGAATCACAGGAAACAACTTTCATTGTTTATTTTTTCTCATCTCCCACAATAACATTAAGTTGAATCACTGCAACAAATCCCTATTTCATCTGACTCTTGCTATATCTCTTTGCCTGATCAAACCTTCACAAATATATTAATAGCTTAACCCTCTTTATATGTCACACATTCATTTTCACACACTACATCTGAAAAAAAGAATTCAACCATTTCATTCTTGTTTTTAAAGATTTTATTTATTTTTGCATAGAAGAAATGGTGTGTAGGCCAGAGGTACAGAGGCTGGGAGGATTCACCAAAGACAGAGTGGAGAGCACAGCAGGTAGATCTACTGACATACATTGCTCAGGGGAGTAGCGGGTGAGACAGGAGAGGTCTGCTGCACAATATGTGGGTCAGCCCCCTGGCGGGGGATTGAGCTCAGGCCTTCAAGTGATTGCACTGAGACTTAACCTGTAGGCCACCAATTAGGCCCCACCCCATTTCATTCTATTACTTCCTCCTAGTATGCCATTTCTTGCCTCCTTATCTTTTTAAATAATAAAAATATTTACATGTATGAATAATTTAATGTGTGCTAGTTCATATATTAATTTATATAATCCTCAAAGAAACCTATGAGATGGATACTATAGTTGCCATGATTTTAGAATGAGAAAAGTAAGTCTCTGCCACATTAAAATTACCTTGCTAAAGATCCCACAGCTAATATGTGGACATGCCAGGATTTGAACCCAGTCAGGCAGGTTCAAAAATCCCTGTCTTTAATCGCTATTCAATTTTGTCTCTTACCATATATATAAACATACATACATACATACATATGTGTGTGTGTGTGTGTAATCTATTGTGCTAAAACACAAACACACACAAAATCCTAAGTCTTTGTTGTTTAAAACTGTTAAGCTTATTAATTGCTGAGTGTCAAATGTGGATCTGGCACCTTCTTAGTCCTTTAAAATCTGTCCCCCAAGGTCACTGCTACAAAGAAAAATAACTACAAAATATTGCAAGACTACAGAATACTGCAAGTCTACTTTAAGCACCAAGTCTAGAAATGAATTACATCTCTTCCATTCACATCCCACTGGCCATGGCCAAGTGACAAGGGCCCAATCTAATACCAAAGGGGTCTGCAACTTGCAGAGAGCACACAGATACTATCAAAGCATCCTCCTAATGAACGTGACTTTCAAGCAGCCTCGTCTCGTCCTCAACATGGAAAGCACCAAGTTTGCCATTCTATTGTATAACATTTTCCTTAGAATAAAATATTCAGACAAAAAGGCTTCTGTCACCATTCCCTAGAACTGTATAAACCAGTCTTTTAAGCCCTCACTTCATTGTTTAGGTTATTTTTATTGGCTAGATAAATAGTTTCCATTCAACTTCTACTTATTAACCAAAAGCCCAAGCAACATCATTTAGTGTGAAATGAAAGGAAGAAGATGCCTGGTTATTTCAAAATTAAGAAAAAAGACATCCAGAATTTCAAAGACATCACACTTTCCATAAAGGATTTCAATCTCCATTTTTAGGTTTCTCTTGACACCCCTGTGTTGCAACTAGAACATTCCTGCCATCAAAAATACTTAGAAGAGAATGACCCAATCTATTGACTGTTTATATAATCAGGAATAAGATAGCACTCGCAATTTAAAAGATGACAATTTAGAAGTATGAAATATAAATCCACATTTGCTTTTTATGAAACAAAAATATTTAAATTACCAATTTTTTTCCTCGTAACTTCATGTGTGTATTTGTGTGTGTGTGTCTTTTTAAATTGCCCTTTCCTATTAAGACATTATTTTAAGTTGAGAGTTTTCAAATATGTTATTTTAACGGCTGTTGTTGTGTTTTATGTATTTTAATTGAAGTTTTAAATTTTGTGCTTGCACCCCATGGAGTAATAACCACAAAGGGTACATTTTTATTAATTGAAAAAATAAATTTGAAAACAATGCCCTAAATAAGTTAGACAAATAGGTAATAGATGAACTTCTACAGGCTATTTAGATATAAGGTGCCCATGTTTATCCCTAAGTACATGTGAACCTTTATAGATAATAGTAACAAAATATGCAAATTACTCAAAATCGGTATTATATTCTCGAGCTAGCTGAGTTATAAGGTTTTTATAAAGGAAGATTTTCACAAAAATGATAATGGCATTGTTTACTTATAATCATTGAGTACTACTGAATGCCAATACTATTCTATCTTCTCAAGGAAACAGAAAAAAATAGACATTTTCCTTTGAGGTGTTTGCAATCAAAAGACAGATAGATAAACAGTTGCAAAACAATGTGAAAACTGCTAGAGCGTGTTCAGACACAGAGTTCTATGGGGACAGAAAAGAAAACAAAATCCAAAGGGAGAAGCGAAGTGTGCAGGGCACAGAGCAAGGAACCATTCAACAGAGCTGGGAGCAATGAATAATGGAAGAGGAGGAAGAAGTTAGAAAGGCGGGGGGTGGGGGTGGCGGCAGACTATGAAGGACCCTCTGTTCCATGTTAACATGCCTGGACAGTAGAAATGGGAAATATTTGAGAGTTTACATAATGAGTGGCAAAATTGCATCTATGTGTTTTGAGAAGTCACAGAGATACAAAGGATGAACTGCAAAGGAACAAAATGTAGATGGAGAAAGTAATTTATGCTACCCAGGAGAGAAATGATAGGGGTGTGAAGGGAAGAAATGGCACAGAGACTGGGAACAAGCAGAGACTATAGCTAAGAGATGGAGCTTACAGGAGTTGATAAATGATTCCTTGAAAGGAAGAGGAAAAAGGAAAGTTCAGGATGGCTGTGACAGTTCTGACTTCGGAGCCCATATGGTGGTGGTTCCATTTGTTGAGATAAGAAATATAAAAAGAAGAGAAGTTGGTGACTGAGAGAAAAGTTCTGTTTCAGACATGTTCTTTTTACTGTGCTAACATCAGTCCCAGATTCTAGTCAGTGGTTAGCTCTCTGTGGTCTGGCCATAGTTTCCTCTTATCTGCCTCATTATTTCCCATTTACCTGCACCCTAATCATACTAACCTTTCACTGCCTTAGGGTTATTCAGTGCTTATTCCACCCACAGGGCCATTGCCCTTCTTGTTCCCTAACAGTGACCTTGCAGGTCACTGTTCATCCAAGTCTCTATTGAAAAAAAGTCTCAAAACAACATTCCTTCCCACCTTCTATAGAAAAGCTTTCAAGCCCTTATCACTCTCTAGTCTCATGTACTATGATTTTTTTCTTTAAGATTTATCATTGTTGAAATTACACCTTGCAATTACCTTCTTGTTTCTCGACTGCTTGACTGAACGGAATTTTTCATATAGCAGCGTTCTTACTTGACATAAATTTTTCTGTAGCTTCCGTGCCTACAAAAGCAAGACAGTCAGGAATCAACAGGCTGTTCTGAGGGACCATCCTGAAATGAGGTCACAGGCATCAACCTTAGGGGTTTTTTTTTCTGGTGCTTTATCAGAACTCAGAAAATTAGACATGAGGAAGGACAAATCCAAAGCAGATAAGGTAGAAAAATACCTATGGAAAGAAATAATGAACCCAAAAAAGAGAAGAAAACCAAAATAATTTTCAACAGCATGCAGATTAAATAAGATGGAAGGCATCTTAAGACCTTGTCTCAGTTTGGGAAAAAGGAATTTGCTGGCTCATGAAACTGAAAATTAGAAGAATTTCCTTTGGGTATATCTGGTTTTATTTTTTTTGAACAGAAACCTAATTCTATCTCTTAGTTTAGCTTTTCTCTATCTGTGTGGGTTTTCTTCTCTGACAGGTTTTTCCTAAATAAGCAGCAGCAGAAAGACATTTATATTTCACCAACTTAACAACCTCAAAAGAAAGTAGATGCCTCTTCCCCGATGTCAAACAAATTTGGATTGACATGCTCTCCCCTGAAATTTGTCAGTGTAACTAAAAGAAATGGAATATTATGACTGGCCACACATGGATCACTCTGGATTTGGGGGAGTAATATCACCACCAGCCAAGTCATACATCTGAGAACAGGGCAGGAATGATTGCCTCAAGGGGTTCTTAGGAGACAAAGGACATTGACACCAGTGTACTACAGAAGATAACACAATAAGGGTCCAATGAGGTGAGAAGAGGAAGGAAGTCAGAAGGAAAACTCAAGGACTGGGCCCCTCCCTGGTAACACAATGGGTTTAAGAACAGCACTATGAAGCTTTGTGCAGCCACAGCAGCACTGAGTTTGATCCCAGCCAGGGAGCTGACCCACAAGGTGCAGCAGACCTCTCCTGTCCCACCCCCTGCTCCTCTCAGCAATGCATTTGAGTAAATAGGCCTGTTTGCTCTCCAGTCTCTGGTGAAATCTCTCACTCCCCACACCTCTGGCGTGTACCCCAGTTCCTGTAAGTGTAAATAAATAAATCTTTAAAAAGAAAAAGAAAAATTCAAGTGCTTAAAGACTCAACAAGGTCAAAGAGTATTGTTGGGATAGGGAATATTAAAGAACTGTCAGGTTGTAAACTGTGGACAGACAGGAGCAAAATCTCAGTAAATATGAAGGATGACATGTGAGGCAATATAAAACAGCATAAAAGAAGGCAAGAAGATGGCAAAGCTATAAACGAAAAAATAATTTAATAAACACCCTTACCTTTAATATTACTTTTAGTCCTCTCTGAAGAAAAGTGGGAAAAGTATTCTTCAGCCAGTTAATTAAACTGAATTGGAGATCGGCAAACTGCTTGTTCTTTAATTGATTAATCTACTGATTCTTTCCCTCCCTCTATTGTTTAATTGGGTTGATGATTAATGAAGTCAAAAAATTATTATAAACATATATTAGATATATATATGTAAAATATTGTAAATAAGAGAGAAGTTTTTGTCAAAAGTAAAAATAATATATCTGCACCCCTCAAAAGCTTTAGGGAATATATTTAGAAAATGTATGAAAACATACCTGGATTTGTTTTGTCCTAGCTAAACTTTTTCATTAATATTAATCTTACATCAATAAAGTATTCAATTCTGTAGTGTTATTACAGCCTCCACATAATTATTAATATAACTACTTAGATTAGGTACCACTATTCTCATGCATTACTGCCATTGAGCCTGATAATGTAATAATGAACATCAATTTGTTTTATCTAAGAAGCTAATCATTTCAAACCTAATTTTAAAGCCTTAAGAGTATCTAATAAAACTTTAAAAATAAATATACCTCTTGGTTAATACTAGAAGTATCATCAGAGACAGAGACAAAAATGACTAGATAGCTCTTCATTTGTTAATGATGATCAATCATCCAATGATGTGGACATAGCATAGCATCATGTTCAGGAATGTTAGGGTGGAATGCTCTTTCCCTTTCCTTTTGTTGCCAAGAAGTATGTTTCCCTATGCATTCGCACTTTTGGGATCCACCTTGTTTTTTGTTGTTGTTATTTGGTACAGAAATTTACATTTGTTGATGGAAGAAGAGATCAGCGAAAAGCTGGCACCCCACTCTGCACATCCCACGTGGGAACAGGTCAGGCAAGTCTACTTCTACGACAATAGGAACACCACTGCTACTCAACTGTCCAGCACCAGCTTCACTGATTAAATTAAGGAGACACCGGGGCTCTCTGACTGACTTTTTGTCCCAGCTCTCAGATGACCCCACCCTCAGGTCAGGAGCAGGTATTACTCTAAGGCAAAATTCTATGCATAAGCTATTATCTTTGTGCATTCTGATATTAAATACATGCATAAAGACAAAAATTAAATACAGATCCTAGTCAGCATAGAAAGGAACTATACAGAACAAAAGTATGTAATATGAAATATGCCTCTTTCACATAACACTTTTATGACTTCCCAAAATATGTTCCATCTGTCAGTACTAACTTCCTAAACTACAACTGTTACGTTAAATTTTAAATAATAAAAATAGATGAAAAAAAAATCCTTACATTTAATATCACTTTTAGTCCTCTCTGGGGAGAAAGGAGCAAAACTATTCTCCAATCAGTTGACAACCATTGTTTCCTCAGTATGTTCACCCAACATCAACTGAGCACCTACTAAGGCCAGGACAGTGTATAAACACCAGGATGCAGACACAGCATCAAGGTCTCTCCTTCAGGGAACACACTGGCATGGTTTGGTGGTACATATACGCAAGTGCTTAGAAGTAGGTCATATTTTCTAAATCCTCTAAATCCTTATTGTACATGTGATTTACAACAAATTAAGGCCTCTCTTAGAGGAGAAAAGCCTGTGTAAAGTAGGTGATATTTTCATTGGAGATAACAGAGGAAGGTGCCAATGGAAGAATAAACAAATGGAGTTTGGAAATCACAAGGCAGAGTTCTGGGAGAAATAACAGATGAAACTGGAAAGGTATTTTGGGGCCATAGCTGGAGTGGGACTTGAATCTTAAGAGAGTTAAAAATGTTTGGAAAAACTGCTGTGTGGGATGAGCAGTGAGTCAGCAAGAGATGAATAAAAGAAGTGCTGAGCAGAAATGATGGCTCGGTTAGAGAAAGAGCATGAATTTGTGGCCGACTCAATCAGCATAGCTTTCTCTAGCAGCACTCTGCAACCCAGCAAGGAAGCAATTGGAAGTTCAAGGTCAGTGGGGAATTTTAGGGAATAAGCAAAGGCACTGCTGAGTTGGCTGGTCATTGAAAGCAGCATAGACAAGAAAGAAAGGAAATCAGAAAGCAGCTAATGTGCAAGAGGAAAAGAGCAGAGGCAGGATTGTGATGAAAGTGAAGACCAGGGTCAGTATGAGCAATGAACTCAGATGGCTGACATTGGAGAGATTATGATAAGAGGCAGATGCTCCGAATTGGAAATTGTGGAGAAAATGACGAGCTCCCAGAATGGAAAGGAGTTGGGGTATATTGGCAACCAGGAGGTAAGAAACTGCAGTGTCACTGATTGAAGGACAAGGTAAATTCCTTGAGGAAAGGAAAAAGTAGCATGTGACTTAGCATAGCAGCTGGAATAGAAGGAAGATAACATGAGACATTTGTAAAGAGAAGAGATTGCTGAATTTCAACGCAAGACAATAATCTAATCCTAGCAATGTCCTCTGTGTTAGTGGTAAAAGAAGGGGAAAAGGGAGGACTACACGAAGACACATTTCCTTTTTCCATTTTTAATCAGTTTTTTAGACCTGCGTTAGTTTCTAGGCTCATGGATCCTGTCTGGTTTACCTGATGGTGTAGATGTTTGATGGAGGTGTCAGTTTCCACCTGCTATGTGATGATTTCCTGGAGGACCCCAACTTGGATCACCTCACCCAGAGTTGTCAGTTCTGTGTTATATGACACACAAATGGTTCTGTGATGCCATTTTTCCTATTCTTATCTTCTCAAAGGAAACCTGGCTCAACAGAACACATTGCAGGTCATCCTGACCATTAGTCAGAAGTGGAGAGAGAATGGAACATCATGCAGTGATTGCTTCACTAGTCCTACCCTTGGAAATGAAATGATACACAAGTAGCTGGGGAGTTTGGCTATTTAATTAATTAGATCTGCCAAGTACAATTCCAAAGCCTGTGGTTTTAGTAATACTATTTCAACTGTCAGTCTTTAGATGGATATATATTATTGACAGTTTTATTTAGGTTACACTATAGCTCTCAAGAATTAAGCTATGGGCCACAGTCTAGAAGATAAAGTGAAACTAGTTTATGCATTTTATTTTATTTTTGAAGATTGATTTATTTATGCATACAGAAATGGGGTACAGGCCAGAGATGCAGGATTCACCAGAGACAGAGCTGGGAGCAGAACAGACAGATCAATGAAGCTTTCTGCTGAGGGGAGCAGGGGACGAGACAGGAGAGGTCTGTTGCACCATGCAGATCACCTCTGGAACTGGGGACCAAACTCTTACGCAAATGGAAACAGCTATGGCTAGCTTTCAGTGCTTTTAACCCACTGTACCACCAGGGAGGAACCGACTTATACATTTTAGTGAGATGTGCATCAATGAGAAAAAAGAAGGTAGAGAAAACATCTAAGGGTCTGAATAAGTATCACAGATCTTTTATTGTTATTATTACACTATCTTCCATTTATTTAACATTTTGAAAGCCAAATGCTATATTACAGAACTTACTTTCTTTTTATAAATGAGTATGATCTGCCATCTTAATTACATAGAATAATATTCCCCTTCCCTTTTCATTTAAATTCTGTTTAAGCCAGGTATAAGGTGCTACTTTCATTAAAGCAAATTATATTAATGGATTTTTGATAACTCAGCCACTTTTATTCAGAATAGGCCTAAATCAGATATCGGTATTGCCAACACAGAAAAGAGTTTTATTCAAATTATGGCTTTTGAGAGATAAGATTTTCTTCCAACTCTTACATAATACTTGCTTTGACATACTATCACTTTTTATATGCACTTTTGTAATAGAAAACCTGGGCTATGGTTAAGTTTTGCCCAGACAAGTAGTCACAGTGGCCAATAATTTGTCAGAACTCAATTCATAGTTGGAATCTGTTCTCTTTTATTTCAGGTCCATACCAGGAGGGGTTTGGGCATGCCACCTAAGCCGTAATTCAGCTCTGTCATAAGAACAAAAAAGAATGATACCCAGGAAGTCCTGGGCCTAATTTTATAGTAGGATGCAAGTGTTTGACTTGTTTTAACATGGAAATATAACTGCTTGGTTTACCTTCCTTCTCTTGCTGAATTAGAAGGATGAAATATAAGCATTTTCATTCTTCTCCAAGGACCATTTCAAAATTAAAGCTTACATGAATTTGAGGAAATGAGACAACCTCTGCAGTTGATTCTGGTGCTATGCTCTGTGGGCGATCAACATCTACTGAGAAATAAAATGAACAAAACTTTGAGAGTGAAGGAATATACTGAAAGACAGAGTGAAGAATGGGGTCTCATAGGTGGGCCCAGGGCATCCAGACGTGATTCTAGTGAAATCAAACTCTAAACAGAGAGCCTGGTGCCACAGAGGCTCCCATAAGGGAAATTAAAGAGCTTCCCTTTACAAGTTTCTGGAATACCCAAGATTGTGAACGAGAAAAGTGGTCCCTGACAATCACCCAGGCTCAAGTCTTTCTGCCAGGTTGCCTGGATTCATTTTCTGCTGTTGCTATGACAAGCTACCACACTCATAGAAGCTTAAAACAAATACATTCTCTTAGTTGTTATGAAAGTTAGAAACACCAAAGGTTTTCTTTTTAACTTTTTTTTAAACATCATTCTTCATTTTGTGCATTTGAAACCCCAAAGTTTTACAGGACTAACATCAAGGAGCTGGAAGGGTTACTTTCTCCTGGGGGCTCTGGAGAGAATCCACCCTTTGCCTTTTCCAGCTTCTATAGGCCATCACTCCTCATGCCCTGTGGCATGCTTCCTTCGCTCTCCCTGCCTTTGGTATCCCTTTGCCCACCTCACTGAACATCTACCCTTACTGTAATAAAACCACCATTTGATTACATTTAGAGCCCACATGGATAATCCAGAATAACTTCCTCATCTCAAGATCTTTAACCCAGTCACCTCCACACAGCCCCTTTCACCATGGTAGGCAGCATCACGTGTCCCAGGGAGTAGGATGTCCAGATTTCCTGAAGGCCATCATTGCAGCCTTTGCTGCCTGAGAATCCTGCACATTCTCTTACACACTAGCTCACCCAATGTCAGACCAGCTGAAGTGATATTTGCCTGTGTCAAAAGACCAATTGTTTCTTGAAATATCCCCTGGAGGAGGGGAGGGGACTCTGGTGACACAAGGGGTTAAGTTTCAGCACTATGAAGCTATCCTGCAGCCACTGCTGTTTGAGTTCAATCCCCAGCCAGGGAGCTGATCCACATGGCCCAGAAGACATTTCCTGTTTTACCTGCTGCTCCCCTCAGCAGTGTATTTCAGCCCATCTGCCTGTTCTGCTCCCCACTCTGTCTCTGGTGAATTCTTTCACACACACACACCCCTTCGGCACCTCTGGTCTACACCCCGCTCTTCTATACATAAATAAACAAATCTTTAAAGAATAACACCAAAAACAAATATCCCCTGTGGCCAGCCTAACACACTCAATACCCTAACGCACATGTAAACTCTAAACCCAAGAAACCAGTACAGACATCAGACTTTATTGTTTTGTTATGTTTAGGTAGCATTGGTTTACAGCACTAAGATTTCAGGTATAAGATCATACCCTGTAGGTCCATGTTACCACAACACATTCACACTGCTCCCCTCAGCAGTATACTTTGTCAATCTGCCTGTTCTGCTCCCCACTCTGTCTCTGGTGAACCCTGTCATCCACCACACCTCTGGCCTATACCCCAGTTCTGTAAACATAAATAAATAAATCTTTAAAAGAAATAAAGCTCAACACTCAAGAAAGAGATGGAAAAGGTGATTTGAAGACAATACACACAACACCATCCTCTTGCAGTCAGTTTTATTCAGTTTTTAGAGAGAATTATAGATTAGAATGGGTCTATGGAATACTGGAGAGTCCCAGTGGGCCTACAAGGCTATAAGACATGTGAAGAATTTCACTAATGCTGTAAGCAATGAAAATTTAGGGACAGCATTTTATGAGTAGCTTCATAATCAAGTTGATATAATCTCCTGAAATTTAATATAAGTAATTATTTTATTGAGTTCCATATTTTAGGAACATAGTGAATAAATGCTTTAGAACCTCAGAGACACCAGTATTTGTATTTTTATAACAAGGTTGTTGTGATAACTTTTCATTCATGCATTCATTAAAAATTCTATTCATGGCCCTCCCTGGTGGTGCAGCGGGTTAAAGCACAGCACTGAGAATCTGAAGCCGCTTCCGCATGAGTTTGATTCCCGCCTGCCGCCTGCCCCGGAGGAGACCACATGGTGAGCCAGACCTCTCCTGACCCGCCCGCTGCTTCCCTCAGCAGTGTACTTTGTCAATCTGCCTGTTCTGCTCCCCACTCTGTCTCTGGTGAAGCCTCTCACCGCCCCTGAGCCTCTGGCCTGTACCCCAGTTCTGTATGCACAAATAAATAAATAAATCTTTAAAAAAAAAAATTCTATTCATTCCTTCACTCATAAAAAAAATCTGTTCATTCATTCATCAGATGTGATCTGAGTACCTGGTGTTATGGGGATATAAGTAATGGTAATTATTTAGTCATATATAGTATTGCAGTTTAGACAGCCCTTTTCTAGATATTGTTCCATCTAATTGCTCTATAGGTTGGTGTTTGTTTCATAGCATTTTAGATGGTGAAATAAAAGGCTCACATAGTCAGTTACCTTCCTGAAAGTCACATAGTCTTGGGAAACAGACAGAACTATAACTTTATCTCAACTCTTATGTCTTTGGGGCTGTATACCATCATGATGATTTGCTCCCTGTTTTTTGCAATCTGCTGTCTTCAAGGGATGTTGCACATAAAGAACTATGATACAGGGTAAGAAGTCATGAAGTCATGTATATAATCTCAAGACAGTGCGAGTATTTTCCCAGCTACTGTCTATCTTGTAAATCACATTAGGGGCAGAATTAATCCTTTCCTGTACCTGTCCTCAAACCAAAAGTTAACTCTCTTTTCAACTTTTATCTAAATTCACAGCTATGGTGGAAAGCTTTTTTAAAAAAAAAAAAAACAGAGACAGAGTGGGAAGCAGAATAGGCAGATGGACCGAAATACACTGCCAAGGGGAGCAGCAGGCAGGTCAGGAGAGGTCAGCCTCTCCATGTGGGTCACCACCCCACCAGACAGGGATTGAACTCATGCTGCAGTGGCTCCTATAGCTTCATAGTGCTGTGCTTTAACTTGTTGCACCACCAGGGAGGGGCCCACGTGGACAGCTTTCAATGAATTCACGAAACTTGCTGCCTATATTGCAACAAATAAAGAACTGTGAAGCCTCACTGAGGCCTGCATATGAGACAGTGCTTGATATACTTCCCTATGAGAAAATTCATTACTGCTCCTCCCCGGCTGCGGATCAAACTCAGGCTGAAACTGCCGCTAGCTTCACAGTGCTGCTCCTTAACCCATTGTGCCACGAGGGAAGGCCTACAGCAAGATATTTATTACAAACTTCTCTTAACAATTACATTCACATCTATATTATTTTCTCATGTGGTATTTTCAAAATAATAGTCTAGCATACAAATAACTCATGAAGTTTTCTTCAGGTGTTTGCTTTCACCCATGCCTCATCTAACCATGCCTATTTATTCTTATTATGTCGTCATTAGGTCCCTGATTCAACATGTCAGGAAACATGTCCCTAAAGCCTGCTAGACATTGCAGGAGGCCCCAGACATAGAAAGTAAGTAGAGCATTGTTCTTTTCCAAACTACACAAAGTATATAGGAAGAACATGGTCTAGTTTGTTCCCTGGAAATACTCTCCACAGTTTACATCAAAATGTACATTTCTGTTAAATACATAACCCAACATATTTTAAAAAATGAATTTACCTGATTCAAGAAAATCTTAGACTTTTGTATGGAAATATTTAATTCTGTAAATTTCTCCCTATTAAAGAAAATTTAATTCTTTGGGTATTTTTTATTAGACTAAGATAAATAAATATATATGAAAAGAACTTTCATATTTAAACAAGTCTCAAGGAACAAGTTATTATTATACTGTGTATTGTCCGACTGAAATATACTTGCTTAACAATTTTAAGGATACCAACAAAACTGCAAATGTGAAACAGAAGTTAGAAAATATTAATAAGCAATGAGAACAAAGGAAATCCTGCTATTTTCAACATCCATCAAGGATAGATGTTGATGATGGAACACTAAATGAAATGAATCAGACAGAAAAAGACAAATAGTATAGATAACTTCTATGAAATCTAAAAAATAAAAATCCATAGAAATAACTAAACTGCTGGTTACTAGGACCTGGGAGGTTGAAGAAATAGATGTTAATCAAAGGGTACAAACTTCCATTTATAAGAGGAATGATATCTAGGGATATAATGTACAGCATGGTGACTATAGTTAACAATACTGTATAATGTACATTGAAGTGGGTACAAGAGTTGACCTTAAATGTTCTTATAGCAAAAAAGAATAGGCAATTATGTGACATGATAGAGGTATTAATCATTTTGCAATATATGTATATCAAAATGCTATATTGTATACCATATACTAAAATAATGTTATATGTCAATTATAGCATTAGAGATCCAAAAATAAAAAAAAATAGTGGAGGCCCTCCCTGGTGGCGCAGTGGGTTAAAGTACTGCACTAAGAAGCTGAAACCACTTCCGCATGAGTTCGATTCCCACCTGACCCAGAAGTGACCACATGGTGTGGCAGACCTCTCCTGACCCACCCGCTGCTCCCCTCAGCAGTGTACTTCGTTGATTTGCCTGTTCTGCTCCCCACTCTGTCTCTGGTGAAGTCTTTCACCACCCCTGAGTCTCTGGCCTGTACCCCAGTTCTGTATGCACAAATAAAATAAATCTTTAAAAAAAATAGTGGAATTAATATTTTTAAAAGTTTTAGAAGAATCAAGAATGTCAAATGAAATATAGGAGCAACTGAATACACACAAAAAAAAATAAATAAATAAAGGGGCAAGATTTTGTGAATATATTCAACTGGCAGATATTGAAAGACGTAGCTAAACACCTTCAAGTTATTGAAAAATACTCTAGAGAAATTTCACACCAAATGTGGTCACCATCTTTACAATCCAAGAAAAACTCTTTGAAGTCTAATAAAAGAATCCATATGGTAACAGGAAAACAATTCTCCATCATTTATTAACTCTTGCCATACTTACAAATTGGCTTCAGTACAATTTTTTTTAGTTTTCTTTTGAAGAGAAAAAGTTCCTAAAGGCTCTAATATAGGTATTTGAAACATTTATACAGGAACATAATGTGATAAGTGCCCTCCGTCTTCCTGGTTCACTGTCTTCTCCCTTTTAACTGATAGCCTACCTTGAACATCTTTGATATCAGTTGAGTCTCTTCAAAATAAGAATAAAGAAATCTGCAAAAATGATCCATACTTTTATTAACAACAGGGAAAAAATGTGTTTAACATAGAAATGAATCAGTCAAGGCAAGTATAACTATCATATTGCTTAGTTCTTTGGCCTAGAACATACCAAATAATTATTCTGCCCATTGTTGTTTAAAAAAAAAAGTTAAAACAGAACATGACGGTATGTTGACCAGCACAGACTACCTCTGTCCCATGAAGATACAAAAAAAAATTCTTTCTATCCTATATACTTCAGTTGGAGCTTAAGAAAATAGCTCACACATGTTAGCCACACAAGAAACAACTCCAGCCCATATAGATAAGAGAAAATACAGGCAATTACATCAAAGCCCTACATTTTGTTCATGGTGGTAATGCAGCCTGGCCATTAGCCCCACGATTTCACTAAGAGGACACCCTAATAAATGAAAATGTCAGTCCTTTACTACATCTATCTTGAATTATGGAGTTGAGCCACAGTGAACGCTTGCTCAATTATAGAATTTTAACATTACATAAAGAATGAAACCAAGCATCCCAAAGAGTCTTGAATAGACAGAATCTGTCCACCAGAACACTATATTTGGAATTGTTAATGGCCTGACAGTAAGAATACATAGTAAAAGCTAATAACTCAATTAAAGAACATAAGAAATTTGAGAAGAATTTTGTACCTGAAATGAAAGAGATGCAATTAATTTGGTTATGTTGCTATAAGCTGAAGTTAGAGCAAATTCATATTAGCTCCTATTTCAGGAGTCCTTCTTAGTATCAAGTTAGAATGTGGTTCTGAAAATGCGAGGGAAGACCACCTCTCCTGGCTGTTTTCTGTTTACCAGGCCCACATCATCCACTAAAAAGCAAACTTGGTCCTGAAGACCTCTCTCCATTTCCTCAGGACCCCATAATTTAAGCCTCCTGTCACCACAACCCATCACCTGCCCTCTGTGGCAGAGTGTCCCAAGTTTGCTCTCCTCATGACATGCTACCACATCCATCTTTTCCATTGTGAGGAAGCCTTTTCTCAAATCACCAAAATCCCTTCTTAAACTCATCTCAAAATACCAACTTCTGTCCCTCCTTCTGCTAGGAAACCAGTGGATCTAAAAAAAGCAAAAGAAAAATTCAGTAAGGACACCTAAGTTCTTAAGGTACTATGTTGGACTCTCCTTCCAGAAGTGAAAAAGCAAATTCCTTTCTACTTTTGGAAAACAGGATAAATAAAACAGAAAAAAATGCAGTTAAAGATATCAATACATTTACATATTATGGTGAATCATACAAGGTTGTCATTTCCTTAATTCAAAATGTCAAAATATTATGATTTCATGTAATTCAGTCTGATTTTTAATAATTTATCATATTATATTTGACTATTTTTCATTAGGTTAATCATTTTTCATAGTTCAAATAATTTTTACTTTTAATCAAATTTTATGGATTTGCCACTCATTTACAAAATTGTGTGATCTAGGGAGTAAAATGCCACACCTCAATGGTGCACCTGCTTCCTTCCCCCTTCCCCAAAGCTCCAGTATCTCTACACTACGACATTACCCCCTGTAGGTCCTCTTCCCTCATACCTCTCACCCCACTGGTGACCACCAAAGTTTCTAGAATCTAAGTGTCATTTTAGCTAAATTTTGACAATTTTTTTGGCTATTTAATTCTATAAATACATAACCATCAGCAAAATCACCCCAAATTCCATCCATATCGTCCCCAAAGTCACTATTTCATCTTAGGTAATAGCTGAGTGGAATTCTACTCAGTGAATAAATTCTACAGTTTCTTTATTCAGTGATCTGTGGAGGGGCATTTAGGTTGTTAGTTGAATTTTTTTTATTAAAAAGTTTATTTTTACATCATTTTGCACATTTTTTTTTCATCTCAATTGTAATCCCCACGGGTTTCCCATCACCAAATCACCCCTGTGCCACCACCATAGTCCCGTGCATTTCCCTCCCTTCCCCCCCCCCGTTTTTGGTCCCATTCCCCACTCCACCCCCACAGAATGTCTTTGGTCCATGGTTGTTCATTATTTTTGTTATTTTCTCGCCTGGTCCATTATACTCCTGCTATGAGTGAAACCATCCGGTATTTTTCTTTCTCTTTCTGGCTTATCTCACTCAGCATGATCTTTTCCAGCTCCATCCAAGTTGCTGCAAAAGACATGTGTTTCTCTTTTTTGGTTGCTGAGTAATATTCCATTGTATATATGTACCACATCTTTCTAATCCAGTCATCTACTTTTGGGCATTTGGGCTGCTTCCATGTTTTTCCAATTGTAAATAAAGCAGCAATAAACATGGGGGTACAAGTATCTTTTTCAATCAGTGTTTTTGTGTCTTTTGGGTAGATACCTAGGAGTGGGATTGCTGGGTCATAGGGAAGCTCCATGTTTAGCAGTTTGAGGAACCTCCAAACAGTTTTCCATAGTGGTTGTACTAGTTTGCATTCCCACCAGCAATGTGTTAGTTGAATTTTTTAATTGACCTGTTACTGGCGGGACAATCTCTACCTAAACGTGAAAATGTGTAAGTGGCTTATCAATCTTTACCCAGAAGTCATTATTATCTGGGACAATGTTCACAGACACTTCAGTGTAAGATTCTGAGAGTGCAGATCCTACCAGTGCCTACATTACACTGCCATCTTCACGGCATTGTTCCAGCAGGTAGAAAGAATCAAAAGAAAAACAGAAATCAGGCACTTGGGGCCCTCTCTGGTGGCACAGCAGGTTGAAGCACAGCACTAAGAAGCTAAAGCCACTTCAGTATGAGTTTGATCCCTGCCCCTGGAGCTGACCCACATTGCACAGCAGACCTCCCCTGACCCACTGCCGCTCCCCTCAGCAGTGTACTTTGTCAGTCAGCCTGTTCTGCTCCCTATTCTGTCTCTGATGAATCTTCTCACCACCCCTGCACCTCTGGCCTGTACCCCAGTTCTGTATGCATAAATAAGTAAGACTTAAAAAATATCAGGAACCTGAATGAGTTGGCTTAATCTTTTGCTCAAATGATTTGAACCTCAGAAAGTAATTTTTAAAATATTTTCGGAATAAAGAAGATTTAACACATTCTTCTTCTCAATAACATCAGAGTAATTAATGTCATGACAACAACAGAAGAAGAAAAGAAGACCCCCCAGGAATAAATACAGAAGTTAATTTTATTATTTGTGGCTCATACAAGATGTGTTATTTTCTATTGAAAATTATTTTCAATTATCTTGAATCTTTTAATTACAGCAAAAGAAAATTTCAACTAAGTTCCATTCATCTGAATGCCTGATAGCGTCCACCAAATAATTTTTTAATTTATTTTTATGTACTTGTTCATCTTCAGGAACTGGGGTATAGCTCAAAGCTATGAGAGGTAAGGTAGTGAGAGGCTTCACCAGAGACAGAATGGGGAGTAGAACAGGTGGATCTACTGACATACACTGCTGAGGGGAGCAGCATGCGAGACAGGAGAGGTCTGCTATGCCATGTGGGTCACTTCCTTGGTGGCTAAGGATGTAACTTAGGACACAGTAGCTGGTGATAGCTTGATAGCACTGAGATTTTAACCCCTGCACCACCAGGGAGGCTCCCAAATGAACAATTTTAAAGCTCTCTAAAACAGGGAGCAGGAGTCTCCTCTATGGTCAGCAGAGGGTTGCCTCGCTTCCTCCCAAGGAAGAAATCAGAGGAAAGCTTCACACAAGGCTCAGGCTGAACAGACTCTCAAAATCTGCGAGTGGCAGACCTGTACTCATTCATCTGCAGGCTAACATTACAGAACCTTTCACCAAAATAATACAAACTAGTCTGATAGGCATTTTAAAGTTCTTCTATAAAGACTCAAAGTGTGTGATTTTAGCATGGGACCAAAACTTAAAGGTCATTAAAGTTGACACTGACACACACTTCATTAGACCCCTGTGTTCCCTGGGAGCTTCAAGTCCTTTCCATTCTTCGATGCTTTTGAGGTTGTTTCCTATAGACACTCTTCCTTTCTTGTCTAGCTCCTTTTTCCCAATAGTCATTGTATCACCACTAGCTGCCTTCTCTTTAGGCCCTCTAAGCATAGGTTAAGGCAATTCTGCCCTCAGGACAGCTGGCTCAAGGTCCTCATCTCATCTTCTATCTTGCAAACTATTCCATCTCAGAATTCATCGGGATTTAAAAGAGGTCTTGTGTCTGCTGAAGCTTCTACTGAGCCAGTGGTATGTAGAAAGGGTGGCTGTTCAAGGTTGGTTAGGACACTGTTCACCAACAATGATGCAACATTATTCCCTCTTAAATACTTGAAGGTTTACAGCCCTTACTACAGCAAAGTTTCATTTTCAGTCAAAGAACACATAGCCAGGTCTCCCTGAGGGAGGCCCTGTCAAATTTTCATGAGGAATGCAGAACAACTATTAACATCACTTTGAACCCTATTCTTTGTGAAACCATACCTTTAACCTTATGATATTAAAAGTTCAGGGGATCCCCATATTACCTGAAAATGCTTCTGTCTGTATTTTTCCAGGTGAATTGTGCTAGGCTCAAAGTAGTTATTCTGGCAAGCACATTTCTCTCATGTCACTGGAGGTGGTATTACCTAATACAGATCAAGCTGACCTCCAGAAATCAAACCTGAGTAAGTACAACTTAGAAATACTCTAAACAATTAAACAAAAGCTAGGTGTATATAACCCAGGCATCTTTCCCATATCCATAAATAACACCTGCTATAACTGCAACATCCTTATTCATACTTTAAGTATCTGAAGAAAAGCAAACAAATTGATCCAGATTATTAATCTAAAGCATGAGTCAACAATTTTTTCTATGACAACAATTTTTTTTCCATAACAGTTCAGATTTAAGTACAACTACTCAACTTGGTGAGTATAGTTTGAAAGCAACCACACAATACTACAAATGATTAAGAATGTTCCAATAAAACTTTATTCACAAAAATAGTCAGTGGGCCAGATTAAGCCTGCAGCCTGTAGTTTTCTAAGCTTCAGTCTAGAAGTTTAGCCTAGATTATACATTTTAAAAGAGATGACAGGTTTACATAGATTCAAAGGTAACTACAAGAACAAATCTATTTACTTGCAAAAAGTGAATAAGAAAATGGCCATACAATTCAAAATTCCAGACTTCATAGAAGCTGAAAACATAGTTTATATACTTTATTTTGCAGATGATAAAAATATATTATAGATTTTAGTAAAAACGAGCTCCCTTGACCCCCAATCCAAAATTATCACAATTCAAAACAATTATTATGGAAGTGAGAAAGTAAAGCACAATGGCATATTAATAACTCAAGGAATATAAACACTATCAATTATCTACAAAAGTTCTCTGATCATAGATTTAGATAGCATTTCAGCTACTTCTCCAGTTCCTTACTCCAGGATAAAAGAACTTTCAAAGATTAAGTAAGCACTGATCTCAAAAGAAACCCCCAGCCTCACCCTGAAGACACATATACATGCACAATAATATTTACATATCTGTGGGTTAGTGTGGGTTTCCCAAATTTATTACAGGCCAACATAGAAGAATTCAGCTGAAATATACCCTCCCCTTGGTCCAACAAGAGTTATTGCCGCTGTTTAAAGAAATAGGGAAGGGGAGGAGCAGAAAGATGCCAGAAACAATGAAACTTAGAATTTGGTCAATAGAAATTTAAATACAGTATAAAATATTAACAGTGTTAGAATTTTTAGTAATGTATATAACATAGGTATAATATAAATTTTGTTCATTATTTTCTAGTATGTTTCCAATTTGCATGAAGTAGCTTTGTAATCTGAAAAAAACTCAAAGTCACTGGACACAAGAAATATCATAAAATAAAAAGTAACCCTTTGAGGGAATGACAATGTTATATTCACTTCTGTATCACCAGTTCCTAGCAAGGTACACCGTAGAATCCATTCATTAGATACATATGTGGTAGATAACTTGAGAATATTCTCAGTTAAAACAAGTGACATTATGACGGATTTAAACACTAAAAAATTCGAACAAAGTCATTTCATCTTTATTTGTTAATATCCATTATTAGCATGCAAGAATATTTGGCTTTATTTCACTCCAAAGCTATGTTTCACAGCTATGTTTTCATAGGTGTGAGTTTTAGTCCTCCCGTTCCATTTTAGCTGTTTACATTTTAGCTGTGAGATAGCATTTTGATTTTAGCTAGCTAGCATGAAAATTTTTTACAGCAGTTTCAAAAATTGTCAAATCAAAAATAACAGCCTTAAATACATCAACATGTGCCTGTTTCTTTCTCATATGATAATATCTGTCATGTAATAATTAGTGAGGTTGAACATGTAAATGACTATCATTTTTCTCACAGAAATTTTTGTTATGTTCTGAATAAAAAAGTTCACATCTAAGGAACATAATTTCTTCTTCTTCTTCATTGATAAAATGCAAAGCAAATGTTTCTGTTCGAAGTCAAAGTTCATATGTACAGAAACACAAATAAACTGATCCATAGGCAGCTTAAAGTGCAGAGCAACACTCATGAACACACCCATATTTAACTTGTTTACTGGGGCTTTGTTGAGTCCAGGACAGAGCTCCCCTGGCAGGGTCTTGGGACTTCACCTGAGAGCTAAGATGTTGAATCTCAGATTGCACACCAGAACTCTGGAATCAGAATCCCATTTTAATGATCTCAGAGGACTCAGATTCACATTGAATTAGAGAAGTGCCAGTCCACTGTTAGATATTTTCAGCAAGAATGGTGGACACAATGAACAAATTATGCTTCATAAAGAGTAATGAGACTGTTGGCCAAAAATGTAGCAGAATATTTGTATTCAAATATGTGCATTCTTCATGCGGGCACATTGGAAAGTTACATCCTCATTTCCCTGATACTTCATACCTGACACTGTATTTGAAAATTCCCTTTTAGATTTGTTAAGGTTCCAAGTGCACCAAGTCGCTGTTTAATAGTCTCACATCCTTTTTACCAAAAGCAGGTTTTCGTGTTGATTTTATTCATAAAGCTAATCCAAATAATATCAGGCTCCTTCCAAAATCAAATCCACTTTCAAATATAAATATGTGCTTTCTTTGGGAGTAACAGAAAGATTAGGCCATAGGCTCTGAAAACCTGAACAGTTGAAAAAATATTTGGATAATGGCAGCATAATAGTAGTAGCATGTAACAAGTGACTCCTGTTGAAGGGGGCAGCTCTCACTTAGGGGGACCATTAAGTTTTTATTTTTCGAATTTGGCACCCACTGAAGACTTGCTTCATTAAAAAGGATGACCTGGTGATAGATCACGGTATTCCTCCTTTATTGTCCCTTCAGCGAGAAGATGCCACCAGGTGTCCCAACATGTCTTTAGGAGAAAGAATCTTCATGGAGGAAAGAAAATATTCCCTTTCCAGATTGTGGAAGTAAACACACATTTGGTTTTTTTATGCTGTGGATCCTTTGATTAACAAATCAACTCAAAGTCAGAAAAAGGGGACAAATAGAGCATTTGTTTGGAGCCAGAAAAACGAGCACTGCAGATCCTCTGGGTGGCTCCTTAAATGTGGGAACAGGAACTCTGAGAAGGGGACCACTACGTAGCATCGCATATTCCCGGTCTTCACATGGTGCAAAACTCCAAGGACATGAACCAAAACATGAGTCCTGGGGAGATGCCTGCCTTCAAAGGAGCATTCTGAGCTAGAATCCTGGGCAGCGAGGGTGGTGACAGGAAGCACTGCTGAAATGGCCCCATGGACAGCGGCATGAGGGCTCTTCTAGGCCCAGTGTAGTCACCGGATTTCTTTGGAGACTCTGTAACCTGAGGAATGTTAGGTAATCTAGGAGAGAAGAAGGGGTGTCCCAAAGGTGTGAAGTTGGAGTGTATGCCTGTCAAATGGTAAGATCCATCCCTCCGTGGTGGCGCAGCTGGTTAAAGCACAGCACTGACAAGCTAAAGCCACTTCAGCATGAGTGTGATCCCCGCCCCGAGAGGATCCGCATGGCATGGCAGAGCTCTCCTGACCCACCCCTGGTCCCCTCAGCAGTGTACTTCGTTGATCTGCCTGTTCTGCTTCCCACTCTGTCTCTGGTGAATCCTCTCACCGCCCATGCACCTCTGGCCTATACCCCAGTTCCATATGCATAAATAAATAATCTTGTTTACAAAATGGTAAGATCCAAACTAGTCATGATTCAATTGAGAAATAAAAAACAAAATGACAGCATCTGCAAACCAAGTATTTTAGAGTAGCTCATACCTATACCATTATTTTGTGGCCACACATACTAACAATGTTAAATAAAGACTCTCATAGGCAACAGTAGTCCAGATGGTCAACGAGTGAATATGAAACTCTTTCTAGATTGCAGACACTGGGCTAGGTAGTAAGGCTGCAAAGAAAATAAATACTATTCTGGAACTCATAATCATGAGAAAGGATATATAGATATAAAACCTAATATGTGGCCCTCTCTGGTGGCACAAGGGGTTAAATCACTGCATTACGAAGCCACTGCAGCACAAGTTCAAACCCCGGCTAGGAAGTTGACCCACATGGTGTGGCAGACCTCTTCTGACCCACTTGCTGCTCCCCTCAGCAGAGTACTTTGTTAACATGCCTGTTCTGCTCCCCACTCTGTCTCTGGTGAATCCTCTCTCACCCACCACACCTCTGGCCTGTATCCCAGTTCTGTAAGCATAAATAAATAAATCTTTTTAAAAAATACTGTCTAAAAATCTAATATGTAGTATCAGTGCAGAAAACAAAGTAAAGTGATTAAGTTTATGGGCTTTGGGCTCATACAGTTGTACAAAAATTTACTACCTGGTGATTTGGGGCAAGTTACACAAATCATCTGACTCTCATTTTCTTCATCAATATAATAGAAATATAGCACCTACAAATTCAATAGATGTTAGCTGTTACTGTTGATAAAGTATGTATTAATGGAATGATATATTAATTCTATATATAGGATCATAAAATTCTTCATCAAGAAGTATTTTTTTAATTTCATCCTGTGGGATGAGTATAATTTTCCAGCTTAAAAGGAAGAATACCACACTAGATGGAGAGAACCATATGGATAAAATCAACAAAATTAAAGCATGTGATGCAACCAGGAGAGAGCTTAAACAAAATGAAGGAGGCTGAAATGATGGTGAGGATGAAAAACAAGGCAATGCTGTAGCAGGCTACATAACCTGCAAGACATTAGGAACACAAATATTTTAAATCAAGGAGGGGCATAATGAAGTACATATTTTAGAAAGATAATTGTGGTGCCATGAAGCACTGAACTGGAGGAGGAAAGTGAAAAAGGTAGGACATCTCCCCCAGAATCATCTCAGGAAAAGTAAATATATATACCAAGGAAGGCATTGGGAATTGTTGGGGTGGGGGATGGGGAAGTCAACAATCAATCTGTATTATTTTCTTTCTCCCTCCTTTACTACACACACACACACACACACACACACACACACACACACAAGCAACTGTATTTATGGATTGGTACTGTAACCTCTGTAGCGTAATGTCCCCGTTCACAAAGGAGAGAATATTGTAAGGATGAAATGGATTGACACAGAAAAAGTCTCTGTCATACAGTAAGGGACACATAGGTGTTGTTATGGTGCACTTTCTATAATAATTCCTCTTTTTCCACTGGTTTAATCCCATCATCAACTACTTTCATATCATCACTAAAATTTCACTTATGAAATTTTACCTAAAATGTTCAAGGAGTTCTACAAATTTGATTCAATTCAATACACTTTAACTGACTTTTCCTTGGGTTAGAGGGATTCCCAGACATGGTTGGGGACATCCACATATAAAAGGAATCATTTGTTTTTCCCTGTACTAAGGGGGAAGATGAAAAGTGCATCATGTAGTAAAATGTGGTATGGAATAAGGCAGAACATAGCAGAGAAGTTATAACCAAGCGTAGAATAGTAAAGCACTTCGCTGGAAGTCAGAGGACCCATATTCTAATTTAGGAGCCAACATTTGTGATCAAATTTCCTGAGGCAAGTCACTGACCTCTGGCTAGCCAGACAGACGTGACAGGTAAGTACCTAGGTATGATACCAGACTGGATGGACGCTCATCTGACTCTACTCTTTAATTATGTGGAGTTTTGCATAGGTTATCTCTCTCTACCCTTGTGATTCTGTCTGAAAATAAAGGTGACAATAAAAATAACTTCTTACTACAGTTACCATCTTTTTCAAGTGAATTCAAATAGGTAAATTCCTTCAAACACTGTACAAAAGTGGAACTGTTTTCAAAATTTCCGAATCTCACTATTCTTCACTACTAAATACAATAACTGTCATCACCAAACTATATTATAAAGTTGCAAAATTATTTAGATAAAATGAAATAACTCATATGCAATGCTTTGTCAATTGTTAAGTATGCATCATACAAGTACACAGTGCTACTTATAACACAAAATGAACCCAAATGCCATTAGATATAGGTAATTCATTGGGTGTTTTTTTTCCTCTTACAGATAGAAACTCCACTATGCATCAGAACTAGAATGAAACCTTTCACTCTATCTTGCTGGAATTCTAATCAATGAAAATTTGGGGCCGTGTGGAAAATAACCAAAAATATTGTTGAATATTTTCAATAATCATTTGAATGGAATGTCTTAACCGATGAACCTGTAGGCCTTGATGACCACATCCTTCAGATGATATGAGAGTAAATACAGAAAATTCAATCTTTTTTAAATGTTATCCACTTGGGATGTCTGTTGACATTTTACAAAGCAAACCATAAATGTGCTTAAACCGATGAGTAAAACATTAAAATTAAAAATCAGCCCATCTTTTCTCCGAGTACCTTTTTCAAATGGCACTGAGAACTTTACACAAGCACCAGGCACCTCTATATTTAATTCCTGGGGGCAATGGTATTCATCGGTGCATTAAGCAGCCTGGTCAGGTAGTGCTGAGTCAACCTGCTCTAGGACTTTCCTTGCTTGTGAATGCAGCACACAGGCCTTGAGATGTCATTATTCACACGTTATGATAAGGCACTCACTTATGCTGCTTTACAGGAGAGAGAACCAAAGTTTTAAAAGCCAGAGCCACCAATTTATATTGTGCTATAGTAACACTCATGAACAGAATCTCATTTGAAAAGACAGTGCCTGAAACTGCAAAGGATTTACTGGCTTAATCCACCATCATGGAATTGGTGAACATTTGAAAAGTGTGTCCTTCCTTTTTATTATCAGTAGTTTCATTTTCGTTAGCAACTACAATCTCAATACTTTGGGAAGACCAATTTATTTGTAGCACAAAACATGGTGATCTTCCCTTAACGGGAACAGGTTAAGTCATGGGACTAACAGTTATCTTCCCAGTAAGTACTTCATAGTATGGACATGTTTACTAAATATAATTGCAGTAGCAGTGACAAAAGTTGTAAGTACATGCTTCTAAATTATCTTCTATGAACAAAGGATTGTAAATTAGCTTACTTGGGAGGAATGGACACTTTCTCAAAATCTTCAGAATGCACCAGAAGTTATGAAATTTAGATGTGGATGGTTATACATACATACAACCTGATATGATTCATGAAATAAATCTACAACAACAAAGCATGGGATTCATCAAGTGCCTCTTGCTAGAGGAACCCTAAGACCTTGAATAATAAGATGTTTATTCCTATGCCCTTTGATTAGTGAGAAGAGTACAAATAAGGCAGAGTTTTCCCCAAAGTCTTACCAAGTATTAACAAAGTAAAAATGGGACATTTACAATCCATTGATTCATAATCTCTATAACTTCTTTACTTAAACCCTATTCAAAGTAAATTCCGAGTGTTTCTGTTACAGAGCAACCCAATGGGAACTGGGTTGCCTGTCTGTGGGTCCTCACCTGCAGGCTTACAATTCAATTGTACTGCAGGCACACACAAAAAGGGTCATCAATGGGTTTATTTACAAAGGGGATAAAAAAAAAGGCACAACCCAGGGAAAGAGAGAATGAGAGAGAGAAAAACAAGTTAACTAGAACATCCTACCAGCTCTGCTGACTTGGAACTCCAATAACACACTGATAGCTCATCAAGAGCCTAATGATCAGCCACCAGCCATGCAGTCCAGAGAGCGAGAAAGACTGTCTAACATGGCTCCCTCATATATATCCCCCAAAGTCCCAGAATTCCTGCTTAGCTCTGCCCTTGGGTCTTTGCAGTTCTCTCTGTGGTTTTGCTGGGAGTTGTAGTTTCAGTAATGGGAGTAGGGGGTAGAGGCCAGAAAACTGGAGTAGGGGGCAGAGTCCACAAAACTGCAGAGTTCCTTCAGTACATCCTTTCCTCCTAACGCTTCTTCTATTAACTATTCCTTCCTTTAGTTAACTATTTATATGAAAGTTTTGCGTCTAGTGCCATTTGCCAATGGATGATGCTGATTATTTGAACTAGGATAACATGCAAAGTCATGTTATGTGTTGCAGCTGAACATATCTTTTCTACCCTAAATCATAGCCAGAAATTGGTCACTCTATAAAGATTCATTTACTTCACTCCTTCCCATCTTGCATGTTATTGCTGGGACAGCTGCCCTTGACAAAGACAGCTTTCAAATAGCCATGAAAAGGCTAAAGATATTTCAAATAAATGAACCTGCACCAACAACTGACAGTTAGTTTGGGACAAGCATTCAAAAAGGTTTATCTATCCATTGAAACTCACTCCATTCCTGCGCTCACACCTACTCTGTAGAGTCCTACAGCCAATTTCTCAGGGTCCCTGTTATGTACAAACAGGAAGAAATCAAATCTCTGAAGGTTGAAAGTGCAAACCAAGATCTAGAATTACTCCAGGTCCACACATGTTTAACGTTAAGAATCCTTAGACAGCGATGTAAAGTTGTCATCCTGTTATTAAATATGTGTATTGGCAAACTACATCTCCAAGATGTAGTTTGCCAATAAAGTTCAAACTACATCTTGGAGAGCCAAGGCTAAGTTTTCTATAAGGATTTGAGAAATTTGGGTTAACAAGTCACAGTTGCGAGCTAAAAAATAAAGGAATGCTCAAACAATTAGAAATCTAGGTCATTAGCCAATGTCCATGTAATTCACACCAGCTGATATTCAGCATCTCTAACTCTCCTATTGAACTCACTACAGCTAAATTAGCCAAAGGTGATTTCCAAATGATTGTGAACATGTGTTTATGCTATACATTTGACTGGGTACGTTTTACCTTGCTGAATATTCACTACACCATATTTAATGTCAGATCACAGATATAGCTTCTGGGGAAAAATAACTGGGCATATTTATCAATACAGTACAATAACCATTCTAAGATGATCTATATTATAAATGACAACACTCTGGACAACAACGATTTCAGTCCCTGGAATCAAGAAATGATATACCAGAAACAACTCAAATGACCTTCAACTGCTAAAAAGATAAACAATTTGTATTATGTCCACACAATGAAATATTACTCAACAGACAAGAGAAATAATCTATTGATACACACAAATAACACAGATGAAGATAAAATTATGTTACATGAAAAAAGTAGGATAAAAAAGATATATACTATATGATTCCATTTATGTGAGATTCTGAAAAAGACAAAACTATAAGGTTAGCAAACAGATTGATAATTTCCAGTATTTATGGTTATGGGGAAGTTAATTACAAAAGGCAAAGGTTGACTATAGATGGTCGCGAAAGAAAATAGGGAAGGTAAGTGGTAAGTCTGTTGTTACTTGCTAATGATGGTGACATGACTCTTTGCAATTATAAACCTGCAGAATTACATACCACCCCAAAAGCAGATTTTCTTGTTTGTTAATTTAAAATTAGATCAAACGTATAAAGGCTTCAGCACTTCTCTTTCATGTTCAGAAAGAGAAATTTGTCTTGTATACATTTCTATTTAACTCTTGTTTATTTCTCCAAGAACTTAGCTTAAATATCACCTCTCCCATCAAGCCTTCTCTTTATTCCCTCATCTTTCTATTTCTTATTCTTTTTAGGGAAATGAACATAGAACTAAAATCCATGTGCTAAAAGGTTCTCTTTCCCCTCTCCCCCAGGAGTAACCTCCATCCTGAATTAGTCATCTATGCTTTCTGACAGGCTTTTGTATTTTACTACATATCATGTAACAAAAACTTTTGTATTGGGAGAATTTTTTAAAAATCACATTAACGGATTTTAATATTGCATTACTATCACATACAATTTTGCAGCTTGCTCTTTTTATCCAAAATTGCCTTCAAGACAGACCATTCATCTTTAACTGCTGTCGAGATTTCACTGCTGCAATATTGCAATATACCAATACTTAATTCACTGTGTTCCTGACAGGTATTTAGGCTGCTTCCATGTTACCCTATACCATGTTTATCTGCTACATCTCTTCTTCCTTCAACAAACAGCAGGGCAGAAACTGTGCAGATTGTCTGTTCCTCTCATTTCCAGTACACCTGAGAATCACCCAGAACGTGGTGTGCTTTGCATGGATGATGATACTATGTGTACCTGGCATGCGATAAGCCCTCCGTAAAAATGTGTTGAATAATAAATGCTGACAAAATATTTTCAAACCTCGTGATCTCTACTCCTCTACGATGGAAGATTTGAGGAGAAACTGACTCAATTTCAGTAGGAAGACCTTTAAATATTCTTTTGTCAAAGAAGACATACATGAAACAAGATCACAATTCCCCTTCTCTCTCACTAGAGGATCTCAAAGCACTATACATACCACGATTTTTCTCCAGTGACATTTTCCCCCTCACTGTGCCTCAAGGTCAGTTCAGAGCAGTATCCAAAGCGTGAATACCCTTTACCTGCGACTGTAAAAGCAGGAAGCCAGAGTCCGGATGTAAATAACAATAGTAACCTACAATTCCCAGATCTGGTCCTTTCTCCTAGGATTTGATTTTTCTTCTCATAGGTTTCCGTTTGTACTCTGCCCACTCACCTGTCCGGTACAAGGCTCTGACATTTAACCGCACACCTCAGCTTACTAGCGCCACCGCTCGCCCCTCCCCCCATACCTCCACTACTCACTCCCCCTGACGCTCCTAAGTAGATCTAATGCTGTTTGATCTCATCTCCAATTCTTTTCGGTTTAAGGAGCTGTGTAGCCTTGATGTACAAGACAAATACACACTGTAGCTCTGGGCTTACAAAATCATCTATCATCATCTGCCTTTGGACGTGACCAGTACATTGTGTGTTTCAGAGAAATTAATCTGGTATTTAGGGGAAGAGAGGCATTTCAAAATCAGTCTGCGTGCAGGACCTCCCTGCAGAATCTGCAGACGCTTTTTAGATGCCATTCTCCTCTGCTCAGCAAGCCTCAAATTTGACCTTCGAGAGGATTTCAAGGATAGTGCCTTCCTCCCTGTCCCTGGCCGGTTCCAAGAACGCGCGTAGGCCTCCTTCAGGGAAACAGCTGCCGGAGCGCAGAAGTGCACGTCGAGGCTCGCGGACTCAGCGGGGAAACGCAAGAAGGCGCGGGAGGGAGGTGGGGGTTAGGGGACGGAGAAAGAAGGGGACGGGGTTGGGGCGGGGTGAGGAGGGAGGGGGTTGCTGGAGACGGCGAGGGAAGAGGAAGATTATCTGCATATGTATGAGGCACCCAGCACTGCCCTCTTCCCCGGCAGCTGCTCGGGCGGGGGCGGAGGAGGGAGGGGTCGGGGAGGGAAGGAATGAGGCGGGGGTGCGCAGACAAACGCCTAGCTAAGAGGACCAGGGTTTGGAGAACGGAAGAGGTGATTTGCATGACGCCTAGTGATAGGCTGACGTCTGGGGGCTGGGTCTCAGGGGCGGTTCCTGAATGGCTTCACAGAGGAAATTACAGAAATCTTTTGGCTGAAGAAAGCAGGAGTGTCAGGACTGCGCTATAAGAAACCTAGCCGCGAGGGGGCGCGATGTCCCATCTTTGTTCTCGTTAAAGACTCCCATTCCCGCCTCACCCCACCCCCGTCCCCGTCCCCACCCCCCACACAGACACCACACGCAGAAAGTGCAGAGGAACCCTGTGATCCAGTCAACTGGCTCTGCCCCGTCTATTAAGAAAGATGAACACTCCTTTCTCTTCCATCTCCTTCATGGGAGACCACTTTTCATTTCAGATTATCACATCAATAAATATTCTTCGAGGAATAAAAAAGGCACTTTGCCAAAGATAAGAGAATATATATGAAATGTGTGGATTATAAAGACAATACATGCAGGCGGGGGGAATAGGCACACATATGTAAATACGCACTTAATCACCCTGAGAACACAAAACATGGGTTGGGGTGGGGGAGGCAGAACGGACGCCCACGGGGGGATAGAGATCACTCACAAGGTGCTCGGGGCTGTACACACTCCCGCACACCGCGGCACACACTCACTGACCCGCACCATTACACACACACAAACACACGGACCTCAGGAAAAAACATCCAAGTGAATTCACAGGCAGTGGAGAGACTGTCGAGAAAATAGGAGAGAAGAATATAAATGCTTCAACCCCTCCCATTCTAAAAATACTCAAGCGAACGATTCTATTTGCATAATACTAATGTGCGCAGGAAGGAGACTGGGGGGGGATGGCTCCATTTGAGGCACACGACAGAGAATGCGTGTATACACACGCACACACACGCACACGCAGTCGCGACAGGGAGTGGGACACACCCACAGCCGGTGTCCTCCGCCCACGGCAGCAGTTCATGCCATCCTCAGCGCTCAGTACAGTTTTTCAGAAAACACTAAGGAGCAAACGGTAGACAAACCCACCCTGTTCTGCCACGGAAGCACCGCTAGTGAACCCCAGGTTTTCTAAATACACCCATACACTCACACGCGCACAGACACGTCGGTGCATCAAGAGAGTTGGGCAAAGAACTCAGAGATGCACAATAGACACCTGGGACCTAGAGCTTATTGCCTATCAATTTAAACAATACTTGGAAATGACTTCACAGTGAAGATGGCTTTTCTGGGGTGCCCCTGAAAAATCGTATTTTTTTTCATTTATTCTGCTTTTTCTTTGATTCCCTTTCCCCCACCCTTCTTATTTTTTAAGACAGGATAGAAAGTGAACCCCCCCCCATTTCCAAAAGAGGATAACCCCTGTTTTTGTTTTGCAAGTTCAGGCGCTTTCCAGTTGATTTCCCAGGGAGGAAGGTGCTAGGAAGCTGTCCTCACTGCAGCCTCCCACCCAGACGGCACCACAAAAGGCATTATTACACATTCCAAATAACAAGGGCTGTCTATATATTTACAAATCTGTTCAAATATTTAACCTCTTAACTTGCTAAATATCCCCCTCTTCTCCCTTTCTTTCTCTCTCGCACTCTCCCACTCCCCCTTTCTGCCCTCTCTCCACTTTTTCCTTTCACTTTCTAAAAGGGGTGGAGACGGGAAGTGCCCTTCTGGGATCCAAAATATGGCCAGGAGTGCTGGGCTTTACCTGACCTTATTTGAATGCCAATTTCGTTTCCAGGCAATTATTCTTTGCTAGCCAAGAGATCGAGTTTGAATCACCAGGGTTACCTTTAAAAAAAAAAAGAAAAGAAAAGAAAAGAAGCTTTGATGTTGTCTCAGCTTTTAAATTGCCTCGCAAAGGCACCCCCTAAATAGGAAGGGATTTTACAGACCCTTTAAAGTTGCCAGTGCCCCCAACCCCAATCCGTGCTGTTTTCCTCCGCGTCATTTCTCCAGGGGGTGAAGGGACTAACACAGATCCAACTGCAAAAGAGAGGATCTTCCAAAGAAAACCAGGAGTTTGTAATTTCGTTAGTATTTGGCGACCCAGTCAAGGCCAGGGGTGAGACACTAGCCTATGGAATACCACCGTTGAGAATGTCGTATTGCCCAGATCCTTTTTAATGGTGCTGACAAAGTCTTTCTGAAGACCGGTGTAAAATATGAAGTTCTATAGCAGTGGGCCTTTAATGCAGTGACATGTTAGGTTAATCAACAATCGAGGTGTTTTCACTTTGATGCATGCAAGGAAAAGAAAAGTTGTGCATGATCTCCGCGGGAGGAGGTGCAGGCGAGGCGACCCGCTGGTGGCACCGAAGCTGCGCCCTGCTCCCCTAGACAGGTCACCATTGTGGTTTCACCTTTAAAAGACACCCCCCCTCCCCAGCATCCTTACCTTGGGGTATTCCACACGTGCCCAAGGCTTTCCTGTGAGGCAATTTAAGGTGCCCTGAGCGGGGCTTCTCCCATTCCATTCTGGGTTTGTTTTTTGTTTGTTTGTTTTTTGTTTTTCTTTTCTAAAAGAAAAAAGTAGCAAAGACGATGTAGTACTTTTAAAGTTGACACAAAAGAGAACATTTTCTTTTGACACGCTTTTCCTAGTCTCAAATAGTAACTTTATTTATGTGTCTGTTTCAGGTAATGAAAAAGTGAAACTTCCGGTTTGGTGAGCTAATGAGATGGGTTAGATTTGTTCAGTTGTCCAAAATATTTCAACTTTCACTATCTGTAAATGTCGGTTCTCCTCTAAGGTGTGCTCCCTACAAGTCCAAAGGGGACCTGAGAGAAATCCAGCTCTCACCTGGGACCCTGGTCTTCAGAACCCTTACATTGGGTCTACACCTCTATAGTCCCAGACCTCTCCCGGTTATCTGCCAGCCGCCGACTCTCTGAGGTACTGAAGTGAGAAAGACCCTGTTGGCTGCTGTCGGGGCTGGCACGCTGCACCAGGGATGCTGAGAGCCGCCCAAGCCTTGGGCAAGGACAAGTGAGCAAGAAGGGGTGGCTTGCGTGTATGTTTTAGAGATTTACTGGAAACTTTAACAGATGCCAGATAAGAGAAAAAAAAGGAAGCAAATTGAATCTTTTAAAATAATGCAGTTTATTCTTTGTGCCACAACAGACCTAGGAGGGAACCCTGGGCAAGGGATTATGCGTGCCACTCTGTAAAATGTCATCTGTTTGCACGTCAGTGTGGTAGTCAGGACTTTTCTCCCCTATTGCACAAACCACAGAGAGGGAGAGAAAAAACCCAAAACTAAGGGCAGTTTAAGAGTTTTCTAGTTTTTATCTGGCTGTAAAAGCCATCCAGAGACATTATCTAAATCTGCGAAAGAATGAATGCTGCTTGTCACCGGCGTCCTTGTCTCCACTAACATGCGCCAACCAATTAGAAGCAATTGAAGCAATCAAGGCCGTTATGAGAGAAGGGGGTGTTAAAAATAGGTTTTCTATTGCCTCAGAACCCTAATTCGGAATAAAACTCTAAAATTTCATATGTATCATGTCTTTATATAAAATAAATATATAATCCCAGTGTCTTCTGCTCGCCCTTTTCTCCCCCATCGTCTGTCTGCCTTCCTTTTGGGAATGCATAAGTGTAAAGCTTTGTTGAAAAGGGCGTGGGGTCCCTATAAAATCTTACTGAAAATAAACCAGAGGATTAGGGTGGGGCCCAGCTTTCTGCGGACTTCTCGCTGTCATAGCATTCTTAGTGGTTGCTGATTGATTTCTATTGCCGTGGTAGGCAAATGCCAAAAGTAGCCGGAGAGAAAGGGACCGAGTGAGTGCCAGTGCCCGAATGGGGTCCTGTGTCCTGGAGGGGTGAAAGGTGGTCTGGGCGGGCTGAGACCTCGGACCAGAAGCTGAAAACTCAAAGCAACTGTGGATAGTTGCTGACAATCGTTGGTCCTGGGGACCAGGAATGCAGAAAAACAGCAAAAAGCATGTGCGGTGGGAAAGGTTTGTTGTTGTTGTTGTTTTAAAGTATATGCATGCTTCTTGTTCTCAGAACAGGGAGAGTAAAATCACCGATAAAGACAGACAACAGACCCCAAGCAATCTCCTCTAGCAGCAGCCCTGGACTCTCACTTCTCATCCATTTCCGTGATCCCAGCCTCGCTGGTAGCACCGACCTGAACTAGCGACCAAAGGCAGAAACCCTCCCACCAAGCCCACACCCCCTACTCTTGACACCCCTCTCCAGCTTGGATCCGCACCAGCTCTCAGAAGAGAGAAGAGAGCAGATCTGGTAAGGCACAGAAAGTAGAGCAGGCCCAGGACCTGAGGCTTAGTTCCCTTAGTCCACGTAGGCCCAAATTCTCTGTTAAGGAAATGTGCTCAAAGCCAACCACCCAGAACCTGAACCTGGAAAGCTCTGACGGGAGGCGGTGGGGAAAGTGCACTTTGGGCTCTAGAGACACAGAAATTCGTCCTTGCACTCCAAAAGCTGGCACCAGCATCTCCATGGGACTGACAATCTCCAGAGTGGGAATTAATCACCTGGCAATAACTCTCTTCTGAACCTGACCTTCTGGAAGTGACGTTAGAAGAAACACATTCACCCTAATGCTTCTAAAGGTAGAGGACCAGTGCAGAAATAGGGGTGTGGTTGCTCAGACGTGCCACTCTTGTTTCAAAACAATAGCAGTTCCAGAAGCCCCAGTTGCTGCCTCAACAGTACTCCCTGAGGAGCAATGCCTCAGCTTCTCAGAGTGTGAGCCACAGACCAACTGCAAGGGGCGGAGTGGATGCCAGGGTCCCTGGCCACCTCCAGGGCCATTCTTCAGGGAAGCTCCTCAGTAAGTGATTTCATAAATTGAAACCACTTTCTTTTCAGCAAATTGATTGATTTAACAATTCAAAAAGCATGGCTATTTTCAAATAATACTCCCTGGAAACTTCTGAAATTTAAAGTTTTGTGACAGTTCTTCCAAAATCCCATTAAATGATAAATATACTGTATTTTTACATAATTAGAAAAATAATGTTTAAATGTATAGATATTAAGGGTATTTGTTAATCAGATTTTATTATTTAAGAAACAGAAATATAAGGGCTTCTGAATTTAATTCCTCCTTTGCTACATATTGTTCTGAAATAAGGGGTGGAATTCAGAATAGCTATGGACAAGCGGCAGTAAATTTTAAAAAGATAAATTTGTCCTTGAATCACTTTTCATTCAACAGTTCACGTTTAGCATTTTCTCTTTTCAAATAACAGTTCAAAAGTGTAGTACACAGATGTATATGTATAGAAAATAGCGACCTTTCCTCTGCCAGAAACTAGCTGGGCAAAGTCCGAGGAAATCTTTTCACCTTACTATGTTTTGTTGATTTGGAGTTCATAAATTGTTCAGCTTTATGAAATATTTTACTTCAATGTATTTTGCAGTTGAATAAAATATTAGCATCAAAATAAATATTTTCCTGTTTATGTAATTAGTCTATATGATATAATTAATCTATGCTTTATAGTTAGTCTATATGATTAGTCTATTTACATATTTATATAAAAATTTATATAATTTATATTTTATTTATGTAGTCTATATTTAATATTTATGTTTTATGATTATTTATATAATTAGTCTATATTTTAACTATGTACTCTTTTTTTTAAAGATTTATTTGTACATACAGAACTGGGGTACAGGTCAGAGGCTCAGGGGCCGCGAGAGGCTTCACCAGAGACAGAGTGGGGAGCAGAACAGGCAGATCGATGAAGTACATTGCTGAGGGGAGCAGTGGGCGTGCCATGTGGTCACCTGCAGGGCAGGTGGGAATCGAACTCATGCGGAAGTGGCTTTAGCTTCTCAGTGCTGTGCTTTAACCTGCTGTGCCACCAGGGAGGGCCAATCTACTCTATGTTTTAACAGTCTAGTAGGAACATCTAACATGCAGTCTAGGATAGAGAAATATACAGGAAGAATTATGGATACACCTACTTTTCTGTAAGTAATGTTATTTCTCTCTAGATTCCTAGTGAAATGCATGATTCACAAAAGTTTCAGAACTACTGACCTAGAATGGAAACTTTCATAGGCAAAGAGAAAACCCCAGTAGCCACTGAGTATATTTACATTTCTTTGCATGATAAACCATTGGTTTCTTAAATAATTTGAGGTCACCAAATGCTAGGTGAACTTCTATAAGGCCATTTCAATTAATTGTAGAAAAAGAAGATCTCAGTAATGGTATTATCAATTTGGATTTTATATCCCTAAAAAGAGCTTCACTTTTTTCTTCAACTATTGAAGTTGGTGAATTAATAACTTTGATAATTTTATAATTTTCTCTAGCTGACACCTAAGAATAGGGAACTACACAGAGAATATACTTTCTGATAGATTCCTTGAAGTTGTCTTTTTCTCTAGTAATAAAGAATCTTTTCTCCATTATCTCTCTCCTCAACTCCCAATCCCAACATCCTGGGGGCCCCAGCCCCGTTCTTGCAGGTAGACACTGAGCAACAACACTTTCAGGAATCAGCAGCAGCAGGTTCCAACAATTAATTTTTTTTTTCCAGTTCAACCCAAGTCTATGAAATTAATTTCCATTTCAACAATCACATGACTTCCCTTGGAACTATCAGTGACTGCACAAGCCATAGCTAGATCAAGTGTAGGTGCTGTATCTTCTGAATGGGGCTGGGTTCTGTTTTCAATTGGAACAAGGTATTAAGTGATTAAAATGTGCCAGCAGACATAGCACTTTCATCAAGCCCTTTTCTATCCAAGCAGGTGCAAGGATAGTCAATCCCTGCCCCTGAAAGTCTCCAGGGAATACTTGGAATGCTTTAGGAAATCATGTTTGCAATTAAAGCACTGGCATTTTTCTTCTCATCACAGAATAAACTGATTATCATTTTTGAAACTTTACCTTTTTTAATTTCAATAAGCTGCTTAAGATCCTCTTGCATTCATTGACAGGATTTTTGGCATCATTCTGCTGCATTAGTCCATGGCCATTTAATTGTTAAATGTTAACAGATTACTAGTGATTTAACAGAGGCACATTCAAATTCCAGATGCCATCACCTTAATTCCTACCACCGTTAGCATTCATACAAGATGGAAGCTCATATACCAATTTGGACACTATATTTTGCCTGCCTTTTTGTAGGTAAGGTTGTAACACTAGCACGCCTTCACCTTATTTCCTGTCAGCATACTTGTAACTGAGAGAACAAGTGAATTGATAAATGAATGAATATGCAATGTGCCCAATGTCTTTTTTGACTATTTGGAACCATGGAAGAAGTGGCAGCTTTTTAGTGATTCCTATCATGGTTCCTACATTGTAAGTGTTCTTAAATGAAAAATGTGATAAAATACTTAGTACACATGGTAAATCTGAAATAAATTTTTAAAGAGTCTGTTATTGTAAGATCCTTTTTAAAAGCACGGGGGAAGTAAATGCTAAACTTACCTGGGAAAACTAGAATATTGCAGTGTGAGACTGTTCTTCGTGCTTTGTCAGGATCATCTCATCTTATCTCTTAAGAAAATGCTCTGAGACATGGACTGTTAATGCCATTTTACAGACGAGAACACTGAGTCCAGGAGAATAACTTGCTACTGAGCATCATAAGACATTGTCTGGTACATGATGGCGTCAAGATTCAAGTTGAGACAATCTGGCTTTAGTGACAGAGCTCTTAACCACTAAGCATTAACAATACTTCCCACAAAACTCTGTTAAATTGATGGCCATGTAATTTGGGCTTTTTCCCTCAGAAATATACAAACATGGAAATTAGAGAAATATTCAGAAGTAATAGCTAGTGATTCCAAGAATCCAAAGACGCCACTCATCTTGCTAGTGCAAGGAATAAATAAATGAATGAATGAAACAGCAGCACAGCATGAAGTACATGCCCAGTCCACACCAAAATCCCCCTCTATGGAATTCTGAGGCCTTGGACAAGTTTTCAGTGTCTAAGTTCTTCAACTGCAAATGGGCAATAAAAATACTGTCTCCATGAAATAGTAATGATCAAATGTAACAGAAACAATGTACTTGATATAAAATATGTATATGATAAATATAGTTATTAAGATGTGACAACTAGATTATAGGATTAATTTGTATGCTAATCACAGCATATACTCTATTTTTAAATTTGAAACGACAATGTTAAGTTAGGTTAGGTGCTTCTGCCTACTTCTTCAACTTCTGCTTTTCCCATCCAGATGTTTTCAGAAATTATTTCTTTTACACTAAATATGAAATCAAATAGTAAAAGTCTTTACATTTCAGAGGTAAACTTACAGATCTTCAAAGCCCATAAGTAGTGTTTTTTAGGAAGTATTAAGAATGTCTCACCTGGAAGAGATAAGAATATGAATATTTATTTTATTTACTTATAATTATGTATTTGTTGGGCCTTCCTGGTGGCACAGGGGTTAAGCTATCACCAGCCATTGTAACATGAGTTCCATACCTAACCAGGTTGCGAACCCACATGGCGCAGCAGACCTCTCCTTTCCCACCTGCTGCTCCCCTCAACAGTGTATTTCAGCCCATCTGCCTGTTCTGCTCCCCACTCTGGCTCTGGTGAATCCTCTCATGCCTCAATGACTGACAATAGCTTGATGGTGCTAAGACTAACCCTTGTACCACCAGGGAGGCCCTGGAATCTACTATTTTTCCTAAACCTCCCTCCATGAGCCTTCTACTTTTCTGCTTCAGTTGTAACAAACTTTTCTTCAAGTTGTCCACATAAAACATAAGCTTTGTCATCCTTTTCTTTATTATTATTTAAAGACTTACTTATTTATGCATACAAGAACTGCTATAGAGGTGCAGGGCAGGGCAGTGAAGGGTGGGATGATAGCATTCACCAGAGACAGAGTGGGAACAGAACAGGTAGGTTGATTGAAATACACTGCTGAGGGGAGCAGTGGGTGTGTCAGGAGAGGTCTGCCGCGCCATGTGGGTCAGCTCTCTGGCTGGGGATTGAATGTGCACTGAAGTGGCTGTGGTGAGCTTTGCAGTGCAGAGTTCAGCATGTTGCACCATCCTTTCTTTGGTTTCCTGGATTTTACTCAATGCTTTCTGCATTGGCTCTCATATCATTCTATTTTGGATCACTTCTTCCTCCCTTTCTCTTCCTCTCTTTCTATTATCCTCCTAAGAGTGTGCATGTGGGAGAAAATTTTTCTGAGATCTTTTTTAATAAAAAAAAATGTTCTTATTCTACTTTCACACATTCAATGATCATTTGGTTTTATAGAATTACAGGTTTAAAACGTCTTTCTTCAGAAATTTTAAGACATTGATCCATTATCTTTTACTGAAGTTAATGAGAAAATTGATCTAATCTGATTCTCATTCTTTTGCAAAAGTTCAGGCTTCCCACCACCCTCTGTAAGTTTTTAGTCTTCTCTTTATTCTTATTGTGATGTAATTTTAATTTAAATAATGTGAGTTTTTATTTATTCATTGTTCTGAACATTCAATAGACATTTTCAGTCTAACCACTCATGCTCTTCAATTCAAGTTTCTTACTTTAGTTTTCTTTCTCTTTTTTTCTGTTTCTGACATTTCTACTGGTTGGGAATAGGTCCTTAAGATTAATATTTCTGTTAATATACTTCTGTTGCATATCCTATTCATTTTACTTCCCTCAGAATTTATAATTGAATTATTTTTCAATGATTCAATAATTTTTTTATCTGAGAATCATTGTTTCAAATACCAAGAGTATTTACTTGATGTATAATTTCTTTTTCATAACTTCCTATACTTTTTTATAGCAGCATGTTCATATTTTACTGCTGTTATTGCTGTATTGTGGTTTTTAGTCTTTCTAGAATATTAATTAAATTTTTAAGATTGTTGTTCTCAATTATTCTTTTTTTTAAAGATTTATTTATTTGTACATACAGAACTGGGGTACAGGCCAGAGGCTCAGGGGTGGTGAGAGGCTTCACCAGAGACAGAGTGGGGAGCAGAACAGGCAGATCAATGAAGTACACTGCCGAGGGGAGCAGCGGGGAGGTCAGGAGAGGTCTGCCACGCCATGTGGTCACCTCCGGGGCCAGCGGAAATTGAACTGATGAGGAAATGGCTTTAGCTTCTCAGTGCAGTGCTTTAACCCGCTGAGCCACCAGGGAGGGCCCAATTATTCATTTTTTAAGGGTGTTACAATCTCCATGTTCCTCCTTTTTACTACCTTTTTTCTTGAGCTTTCTTATTCATATTGCTAACTTGTCCCAAGTAACTAGAGGTACTTGTTTTCTGTTTTTAAGTGTGAACTAGTAAAATGGCTGGCTGGTAGCTCTCTGAACAGGGATAGTACTTATTAACTGGCAGTTCAATTAGTGAAATGAGATTGGGTACTGGCTATTTTATTGAAGAGCACATACTTAGAATAACCCAGAGGTCTTTGTTCAGAGGTGTCAGTGCCTGTACAAGCTTTCCTGGGCCCCTATATGCTTAATATTTGGGGCACTGATAGTTTCATGTAATCAGTTAAATGCTTGCTTGAGTCATATGTCTTGCTCCCATCTTCCATCAACTGCCAATTCTGAATTCTGGTTCCATATAGCAATTGGGCCCTCTTTGTCTACTGTCACCTCTACACATATTCTATCAATAGCTAGGGCTGCTTCTCTGCTGATTCCTCAGTTACCCCTGTCCTCCATCCACTTTTCAACTTTCAAAACTTTTTCAACATCTCCTTTTTGCTATTCATTTGTTATGTTCTTTGTTTTACAGCCTTATTGATGTTTTAGGAAAGTCAGATTGCCATATTCAATCAAAAGCTCCTAATTGAATTTTAAACTTATTTATATCACTTATACTTTATTTACTTCATACTCCTGATTTAGTACTTTTTATTGGCAATTTCTACTCAATCACAAACCCAAGTTTAGTTTACAGACTAAACTGGAAAGAAAGATGGTTAGTCCTAGGACAATCCCTCATTATTTGAATAACCAAAAACATAACTCTTTTTAAACTTATGCTTCATTATATAAGATGATTATGACATTTTTTAAAAGATGTGTTTATTTATGCATACAGAACTGGGTACAGGCCAAAGGTGCATGGGTGGTGAGAGGATTCACCAGAGATAGGGTGGGTAGCAGAACAGGCAGATCAATGAAATACACTGTTAAGGGAGTTAGGGGTGAGATAGGAGAGGCCTGTTGTCCATGTGGGCCACTCCCCTGGATGGGGATTGAGCTCATGCTAACGTGGCTGTGGCTAGATTCATAGGCTGCACTTCACCCGTTGGACATCAGGGAGAGCCTGAATTGTTTTTTTCAAGAAGCTCCTATGTTAATGTTAAGAGTCTAGAAAAGACATTGTTGGATCTATCAGAATTTACTTCGACTACACATCTGTTTAAAAGCTATTTGAAGAAAGCCAGCCACTCTAGCATGAGTTTGATCCCTGGTTGGCCAAGAAGCTGACCCACATGGTGCAGCAGACCTCTTCCTGTCTCCCTGCCACTCCCCTCAATAGTGTATTTCAGTAAATCCTCTTGTTCTGCTACCCCTCTGGTGAATCCTCCTTCCCCGCTTCACACCTCTGCCCTTCCCTCCAGTTCTTGTATTCATAAATTAAAAAAGAAAGAAAATCCGCCATGTAGCAAAAGCATGCAAAAGGCGGCAACGTATCATTACCAGAGATAAGAGTGCTTACCAACAAACACAGAATCTTAAATCCTTCCTCAAAAATGTCTTCACTTCGGCACTCCTTGGTGGCCCAGAGGGTTAAAGCACAGCACTAAGAAGCCAAAGCCACTTCCACATGAGTTGGATTCCTGCTTGCCACGGAGGTGACCACATGGCGTGGCAGACCTCCCCTGACCCACCCGCTGTTCCCCTCAGCAGTGTACTTTGTCGATCTGCCTGTTCTGTTCCCTGTTCTGTCTCTGGTGAAGCCTCTCGCTGCCCCTGAGCCTCTGGCCTGTACCCCAGCTCTGTATGTGCAAATAAATAAATCTTTTAAAAAAAAAAATCTGCACTACCTTTGAAATGGTCACAGCATTATATCTCATGTCATAAATAGTAGCATTCTATTAACTATATAGATAGCTTCATTGGGACTGTGGTCATGTCTGGTTTTCACCACTGTATATCCAGGGACTAACATAGCTCTTGCACATTATGGTCAAATGATAAATATGAATCTAGTAAATACTTAATGAATTGTGTGGCTAGATGAGCTTCTGAAACTTACCATCAGGTTGGGGAATTAGATGTATTAAGATGTACTAGGAATCAGAGTTGCCAGTGTATGATAAATGTCACAGGGTCACCTATAAGCGCAATAAGAGACATTCAAAGAGGGAAGATTGCTTTAAGCCAAGATGATTATAATATCCAGCTGAAAAAGAGGGGCAGGATTTTGATAGGTAAAGATGAGAAGGGAAGGACTTTACATGGCATAAAGAGTACAAGTCAAAATAGTATGGAGCTTATAAAATATTTGCACTCATTCAATATATTTTACTTAAAAACAAAGGCCTGGCTTACAAAAGTCAGAAGTAATAGCTTCATAAAGAAGGCAGATAAGCTCTTCTTTCTTATATCAACTCTATAAAGTTACTGAATGGACATTTAGATATAATCATTTTGAGTCTATAAAACCACATTCTGAAGGCAAGCTTAAAGTGTTTTACACGATAACTGCTTGGCTTTGGAGGTGAATGAAATATACTACTAATTCAGAATGCAAATGTGCCTTATTGAAGGTTGATTGCCTAGGAAATGAGGACAAATACCTCTCATTCTTGATTATTTTAGTAAATTTTTGCAATTTCAACTTTTAGATTTTCTTAATGAAAACAGAATGCCTTGATATTTTAATGTTCTGTTTACAAATATCCAGGTGCTTGTATTTTAATCAAATAAGCCACAACATGGATTAGGCAAAACTAAGTGTACCTGGTTGAAATTTCCTAGCAGAGCTCTGTTGCACACAGATTGTGACACTTGCAACGGCACCCCCTTCAGAGCAGAGAGTTGAGAGCCACCATTAATTCCAATTTCTCTAAGAAAGGAAATAGCATTTCAAAAAAGACAGAGATGCACATGACTATTTGGAGAAGGAATGTAAGGGGTGGGGGTTTGAGCAGGAAATAATAAGTCATATAATGATGATCATCCACTATCCAGGTTCTTTGCGTCTATTAGTTCAGTTAAGAGAAAAAAAATAAGGAAAGAAACTAGAGGAGGGAAATAAATTTATTTTCTAGAAAGTTCTGAGTTTACAATGACAATTTCCCACTGTTGTCCTTGAGGAAGAATGATAAAATGGACTCTGTGACTCTTAAGTCTTGAATCTTGTCAGAAACCAGTTTTCAGTCATATTGATGTGATAAAAGAGGTATTCACAGAGCTATCCACTAGAAACTCCACCGCAAAAACAAGATGGAGAGAAATGCTTAGTGCCTTGAAATTTTGGGTGATGGTGCTGTAGTGAGTCATATTAATAGTTCTCAGTGCTAATTCTAGATTTCTTGTGCATAAAATTTAGAACAACATTGATATGAAACTTATTTATAAAGTTAACATGTTAATTACTCTTGGAAAAAGATTCATCATGTTCTTTAATAAATGACTAAACAGCACAAGGGAAAAGTACATTAGTGGAAAAGTGCTTGGAAAAGTGAACTCTAACCTCAGCCCTGGCAGGAAACATAGTGAGAGGCCCACATGAACCAAGATTTGCCAGACACCCTGAATGTTGCCAGATACTCCCATTCTAGAGACCTGTTAATGACCCTTTACCCACTAAGCTGGTTTGCCTTTGGAGTGACTTTCATGTATTCACTTTATTCTGATTTAAGACCATGTGCTCCTTAAGGAACTAGTTCAGCTCTAGTCAGATGCATGTCAGCTGTGTAAGTCCATTTTAAAAGGCAACATTATACATGCCCTTCAGTGGAACCCACATTACAGATCAATACCGAAACCTAGCCATTTTCAATTTCAAAGATTATGCCTGATTCTTTTTGCTTTACTGAACAGGACTTACTGTTGTCCTAAAACATGCAAATTAAAGTCTAGCAAAATAATGCAAGCTAATGGCAAAGCAGAAAGATTAAAACTCACCTTAACAAACTCCAGTCTTTCTGAAAAACACCGAGTTTTTAAATGTAGGTTCTTTTGTGTCTTAAGACTAAAAGGTTATTTTCTCATTTTGTAGAATCTTAGCTATCTTTTTCACTTTTATCCCACTTAGTTCTCACTCCCTACATGCCTACTACCACCTGTTCACCAAAGTCGGTAACCAAGAGTCAGTTTTTTAGACCCATCATTTTCACTTCTAGCAAAGTAACCACAGAAGGCTGCTTTGGGGTTTGCAGTATTGCCAAAATTGCACTCATGTATAAGCAGGCTTTTGTGGCATGCCCGTCTCTGCCCACCAGAAGCTCTGCTGCTGTTAGCCATGGCGTGTTTCTGGGCAGGGATGTTCAGAGCCCGGCATGCAAGGGAGCAACACCTGGGAAGATTATGAGAGCATTTGCAGGCTGTGCATAGTACTAAAAGCTCTGCGGAATCGTTCCTCTGCTGCTCTAGTCAGTAACAAATTGAAGCACTTTATAAAATTTGTAGCTCTTCAATAATTTTGAATCACTTTAAAGTGCTCATGCTCCAAACCATAAAGTCTTTCTTAACCACTGCAAACGTATAAAAGGCACATCATCAAAATGACAGTAATCAACTCCTTCAATTTTAGGTGTGAAATTGTTCTGTGTTTTTTCTCCTTGTTTTTGTTGTTCACCAAATGCAAAAAAAAAAAAAAATGGTCATAAGGACACAAGGTGCAAACTCTCTATTTTCGACAGCACCAAGTAAGCAAAATTCTAAAAAGTTCTCAGATGAAGAAATAATTGATTTTAGATAAGATGACCTAAAGTGTGCATATGGGTGTGTGTGAGTATTTACTTTTATATCCAGGATCCTAAATGAACTGAAAGAAGCCACTGAAAGCTACACAGAAAACTCTGCTGATGCAAGTCTCAGGGAATGCCACGGACCCTGGTATGAAAAGTGAGAGATAGCAAAGAAAATGGACTGTGCACTTACAGTGTATGAATTCCTCTTTGAGTTAAAATAAATTTCCTACAAGTTAAACCACTGATGAAGACTAAAACGGCATCATATTGACAGTTTTCTAGTTTGCATTTGCCTTTCAATTATTGAACCACTCCTTTATAGATTAGTTCCCTATGGCTAATGGATCATTAGTTTGTTCAAGATTGTTCACAACAAAACCAGAGTAAACCACACATTAGTTTATACAAAAAGGTGTTTCATCAGACTACTGCAACAACATCTTCCATTTCTTGGGGCAGCTAGAAATTATCATAGAAACATTCTATGTCCAGTTTTAGCATAACTCACTTGAAAACTGTGTATAAGAATGAACAGATCCTCATACATTTGAGGCGCCTGGCACACATTACTTCTGCTCACAGCTCTATCTCACACTACTTGACAGAAGTAGTCACATAGTTCCATGTAATTGCAAGAGAGGTGGAAGTGTGGAAGAGCCACTCACTTATTGCTAAAGCAGTAAAGATTCTTGTCACTGGTTCTACTCAAAACAGAGCAGATGCACCCCACTAATTTAAAAAATCAAACCATGTGCTATACAGAACTTACTCTCAAGTCTAAGTGATATTTTTTACCTCAAATATAGCATGAGTTGAACCTTATCTCCCCACCTCATATTTACAAAGTTGGTAAAATTAGATGGTCTCTTCTTCCTCCAAATGTATAAGGGCAGAATACTAGCCAGCTTTTACACCTTTGAGCCTGTCAGTGTGCAGTAGTCTGAATGTATTTCTCCCCTTCAAATTCATAAGCTGAAATCCTCAACAAGAGTTGAGGCGTTGTTCCTGGTGGTGCAGGGGTTAACGTCTCAGTGCTGTCAAGCTGTCATAGCCACTGCAGCCTGAGTTTGATTCCTGGCCAGGGAACTGACCCACCTGAAGCAGCAGACCTCTCCTGACTCACCCGCTGCTCCCATCAGCAGTATATTTCAGTAGATTTGCCTGTTCTGCTCCCCACTTTCTCTGGTGAACCCTCTCACCACCCCTGCACCTCTGGCCTATACCCCAGTTCTTGTATGCATAAGTAAGTATATCTTTAAAAAATTTAAGACAGTTTCTAAATTACTAGAAGTGATTTTTTTAAAAAAAGATTTATTTATGCATAAGTAATATATCTTTAAAAAATTTAAGACAGTTTCTAAATTACTAGAAGTAATTTCTTTAAAAAAATATTTATTTATGCATACAAGAACTGGGGTACAGGCCAGAGGTGCAGGTGTGGTGAGAGGATTCATCAGAGACAGAGTGGGGAGCAGAATAGGCAGATCGATGAAGTACACTCCTGAAGGGAGCAGCAGACAAGACAGGAGAGGTCTGCTGTGCCATGTGGATCACCTCTGGGGCTGAGGATCTAAGGCCCACTGAAGTGGCTGCGGCCAGCTTGCACAGTGCTGTGTCCTAACCCATTGTGCCACCAGGGAGGGCCAATAAGTCTTTTTAAAAAAGATTTTAGGTCTTGGAAGTTAATTAGGCTATGCGATTCCCCCTAGGAATGGAGTTGGTCCCTTCATAAAAAGAGCTTCAAGAGAATGCTCCAATCCCTCTTCCCGTCATGTGAAGATACAATGAGATGACCATCTGTAGCCCAAAGATACCCTCTCTGACCAGTTGTGCTGGTATGCTGTATGAACTAGTCTCCACATCTGTGAGGGAAAAAAATGTTGTTTCTTTATAAGCCACCCAGTCTATGGTATTCTGTAATAGTGGGTAGAACCAATGAAGAATCGTGTGAAAGATTTCTAGCTAATAGACACAGCTGCTTTCTACTGCAGGTAGGCAGCTGTCAACAGTAGTGAAGAAGGCGGATGAACTCGTTCTAGCTGCCTGTAGGACCTGAGATAGGTGGCACTTCCTGTCTTATCAGGAGAAGAGCAGCTTAGTCTTCAGCATATTGCAGGTGTAACAGGAGAGCACTCTGTAGTTATGGGTGCCTGCTGAGAATAGTGCAGACTTTTAACTAGAACCTGACTCACCTAAACCCACTTAGATGGAAGTTTCACTACATCAGTCTGTTCTCTGTCAAATGTGTAAATCTTACAAATAAATCAATCTCTCCTTTTTGATCAAGGAAGATGACATATCTCTGGCTTTGTGAATGTCCCCTCCTGATCCTGTTATTTCTAAGGCCCAAAACCAAATGGCAATTTGTAAAGGTATTTTTTTCTCCTGCCATTGAAAGGTCCTTTAAATTTTAAGTGTGTGAGTCACAAAAGGAAAGCTGTGTGAAGCAACTGAGTTATCAACGTGTAAATTAAGGACCCAGTGCCACATAGGAAATGTGTGTTATTGGTTATTTAGCTATATTTTTTACTAGAAAACATAGATTCCTTGGATTTAGGCAGATCTGCCTGTTCTGCTGCTCCCCACTCTGTCTCTGGTGAATCCTCTCGCCCCTTGCACCTCTGACCTGTACTCCAGTTCTGTATGCATAAGTAAAATTTAAGGCAGTTTCTAAATTACTAGAAATAATTTTTTAAGAGTTTGCTATATGTATCAGGCTGTTTGCTGAGTCCTACGGGTACATACAGAAGTAGAAACAAAACTTTTTGCTACCTGGTGCTCATTGCCTGGAAGGGAAACAAGAGCTGAATCAGTAATTCCAAGAGCAAGTGAGGAAGCTGTTTAGACTGTTGGGTGGAAGGGAGGTCCCCCATGAAGTGATCTTAATACTAAGGACATAATAGTGTATGGGTGATGGGTGAATGTGTATGGGACATGGAGATTTCAGAGATATCACTGGGATGATAGGTATCTCTATGTGTTCTCAAGAAGTTTCCTAAAAATCTGCCACTATATAACTTTTGATACACTCAAGCCACTCACATTTCATTATTGAGACATAGTGCTTCTTGCTGTTTTAATATTTAAAAATTGTTCTAGGTGGTCTTTGACACTTCCCTTTTGTTTTACTGAGGTTCTAACACTTTGTTTTATGTATTGTATCTTTTTTTGTTTGAAGGTTCTTCTGAGGTTAGTATGGGATGGACTACAGTCATTTTCCACAGGATGTTGTGGTCTCAAATGTTTTCTGATGGGACACAGTTTTACTCTACTCTTCCTCTATGTTGCATAATCAAACACCTGTTAGTTCTGTATTTACTTTGCTGCTACTTTCTAGCGGTCCTTTCATATTCAACTTGCTGTTGATGTAGTCTTTTGAATTTTTCATTCCAGGGAAGCTGCTTATTACCCTTCCTTCCGTCTTGAGCAACAATTTTGTGTAATATTCTCGCATGGAAATCTTTTTTAAGTATTTTAAATATCTCCTGTCACTCACTTCTTGCCTATTAGTTTCCCACTGGAGTTCATGGTCTAGTATGTCTACTCTTATGTTACTCTTATTTTGTCTAGGTGCTTTTGCTATTGCCTTTGTTACTGTTTTTCAACAGTTAAATTATAAAATGTCTTGGAGTGTGTCAGTCTGGTGCCACTTTGTTTGGAACTCTTTGTCCTCAGAGATCACACATGTGATTCTTGTCCAGATTGAGATGGTCCCAGCAATTATTTCTTTAAATAAATTTAAATGCCTTTGTTTCTTCTTCTGATAACCTCATGAAACATGTTGTTTTTCTTTAGGTATACCAGATTCTCTTACAGGTTCACATTTAAATTTTCTTTTTGCTATTCTATTTGTGTTCTCCATCTTTGGACTTTCAACTGCACTAATTCTCTTCATTACTTGCATTTGTCCTCTATTGTATTAATTCAGCAACAGTATTTGTTTTTTGATCCATTACTTCTCGTAATAATATTTTCTCAATCTTTGTGTTTCTATTTGCCAACACCCATTGTTTTTCTTAAGTTGGCAATCATGATTATAACTTACCGTAAACTCATGAGGCATCTTCTGCAGCTGGGTTGTTTTTAAGATTTCTCAGGATTTCCCCTCCATTACTTGTGTTAACAGTCTTCTCATTTTTCGTAGGATAGGTGTAAACATTCAGATTGCTGCCTTTGTACCTGTTCAAGTGACCAGAGAAATAGCAAGGAGTAATAGGTAGAAAGAAAACTGGGACCGGAGGGAAGTGCAGTGATCCCCTCCTCTAGGTCAACTGCTCAGCCTTTGGGTCTTGTATAGCCTCCTAGTCTTGTGCCAGGTTATGTTGGAAAACAAGATGCAATTAAGACCAAGTACCAAGATCCTGGAGCTGTTCATTTTTTTTTTTCCAGTAGAGTCTTAGCCTCAGGTGCTTAAACTCAGGTACAGGTAGTAAGCTAGTGAAAGCATTGCTTTTCCCGAGTAGTGGAGTAGTGTAGTGGTGGTGGCAAGTTTATTGAATATCACCACAGACTACAAATTAATAGCCTCATTGATAAGGACTCATGGGTGATCTAATCTGGCATTTCCTGCCTGTTTGGGCTCCCATTTTCCTTGCTTGAGATCTTCAAACTTAAGCTAGTATTTGGAACTGTGTAACTTTTCGATTTCTCTAGTGGTGCACGTTCTGTCCTGCACACCAACTGTGTGCACCCCATTTTCTAGTGCAATTCTTGGTTTTTCAAGTCCCCGTGTGGGTGTGTGCCCTTGGGTTACCAAAAGCAACTCCCCTTCCCTGTTGTGGGTTGTACAGCTCATCTCTTTTATTTGTAAACTGGGGTGTTGGCCAGATGTGCAGCGGGGGAATGTGTGAAATAATTCACCGGAGACAAGGTAGCCGAACAGGAGGACTAACTGAAACACAGCTAAAGGGAACAGCGGTTGAGACAGGAGAGGTTTGCTGTACCATGTGGGCCATAGCAGCCTTAGTGCTGAGGCTTAATCCCTAGGCCACTAGGGAGGCCCACATTTATCTTTTGTTCCACACTTTCCAACACATCATTGCTCTTGCTGTCAGTCACCACAGTATCTCTCAGGAGTTGGCAACTTCCTTTGGCTCCATTTGGTTGTAAATAAATGGAGATGGGCCTGCAGTCTTCTTCAGTCCCGTTATCTTTTCATACTCCACAGGTCTGTTTTATTTTTTATTGAGGAAACAGGGGTTCACACAGTGCATGATAGAGGTATAGGATCATACTCTTCAGATGTGTTTTTAGCACCCCTCCCCCCCAAAAAAGCTCTTACAGTCCTCCCTTACGTGCCATATGCACCCACCCCTACCCCACCTATCTTATCACATCCCTTCCCCTCTAGCAGACTCAAGTCTATTTATTCCAGGTTTGGTATTGGTTTGATTGTACCTGACCTTTGTTTCTCTCTGTTCCACATATAAGTGACACCAGCACATAATTGTCTTTTTCCTTTGGCACATGCCTGTTTTCTGAAAAGGATGAAGACAGGCAATTTTAAATTTCTCTTAAATCTATTTTATAAAATATAGTTTATATTTATTGCTTGAGTCCTAGAAACCTGGACCCTGCCTTAAATTACCAAAGTATTCTTTTATGGCTTCCTCTAAGACTTTGTACTAGTTTCAGTTTTCATTTGAGGTACAAAATCCTTCATTCATTTCTGGGTGTAGTATGAGGTAGGGATTAAAGTTTACTTTTTAAAAATGTGGATATCCAATTATTCTAGTGCAAATACCTGCAAAAACAAATGAATGTAGAAATGTGACTTTCTTTTTACCCTGATCTATTAATCTATCTTTATCCCAGTGACAGTTTTATTGTAGTTTTATAATAAAACCCTCAAGTTCTCTTTTGTCCTTTTCAAAATGCTGTGGATAGCCTAGATATTTTATTTTTCCACATAAATTTAGAATCAGTTTGTAAATTTCTAGCTTGCTGGAATTAGGATTTGAATGCATTTAACTCATAGAACAATGACTTTCCAACCCATGAAGTAGACCTCATTTATTTACATCTACTTTTTTCTTACTAATGTTTTATAGGTTTCAGTGTAGAAGTTCTGTACACTTTAGTAAACAAAAATTTATTTCTAACTTACTGATTCTATTTATTGAGCATAGATTGTAAAATTTCAGTATTCAATCATATGTTGCTAGTGTTCCAAACAATATTTAATGTTTGTAGGACAAGTAGTGATTTCTGATTGGTCACACTTGAAAGCGATTTTTTTTTCTATATCCAATTTCCCTTGGACTAGTTTGCTAAGCACTTAATTTCATTAACTTTAGGGACAAATAACTTTATACATACATTATATATATATATATTTATATAGCTGTATCTTTATATATAACTATATATACATAATATATATATATATTGCTGTATCTTTGTATGTCTTTTGCTCTACCAAGGTTTGATTATTCTTATATATCTTAAGCTCCAAATTTTGTTCTAAGCATTGTTCATCAGCACAACTTGATATATCCCATCTCTTTTATTTCAAAATAATTTTCAATTTTATTTTATCCTCACATGAACAATTCAAGTCTTACAAAGTTAACTTAAGATTTTGTTACTGAATTCTAGTTTATTTTATTATGGTCAGAAAACAGACTCAAAGGCTTTCATATTATTTTTCATTTTTTTAGTGGCTCAGTATCTGGTCATGATTATTTTGAAAAGAATGTAAAACTTGTTAACTATTTGGTGGAGTCATCTATACAGGTCAAAGTTATCACTTTTTCAAACTTCTATTTTACATTATATAGGTGTAAAATTGATTTTCTTTATCTACTTATCTATGGTCAGTTCTTTTGGCTACTAAGCTGTATTAAAGCTTTTACATATGATGGTGGATTTATCCATTTCTTTTACTTCAGTTTTTGCTTTCTATCCTTATGACATTTTAGATACATAAAGATTAGGGTTGTGCTTTGTTTCTGTTGAAAAAACCACCTTTATTATGATGAAATGTACTGATTCCTTTCTTAATGTAAACTTTGTTCTAAAAGTGTTAATTAGTAACTTTTAGTGTTTAACTTTTTTTCACCTTTTGACTTCAACATCATTTTACTTTAGATTTGCCTCATAAACATATTATATGTTTGCAATTAGGTATCTGAAATACTTTCATAATGGATGTTTAATCTAATTACAGGTGTAGTTGTGTTTACTTTTATTTTTGATATCACATTCTTAAGGTTTTATGCTTCTTCCTACCTCCTTTTAACCCTATTCTATTTACTTTTCTATTTACTTACATTTGTTTTTACTGTTTATGGTAGAGTATAATGTATAACCTTGTTTAAATCACTAAACTACAAATTATTTCACAAAAACTTTTTTATTCATCCCTTCCTTTCCATTGTACTGTCATAGTACACATGACAGATCTACTGAATTTCTGAAATAACATTAGACATTCGACTGTTCTAATGTCAATATTTATTTGCTCACATACTAACGATGTCTCCTTCATACATTGCCATGTTATTGCCTACAATTACTTTCCTTCAATCTGTGTAATATTAATATATATATTTCAGTACAGTCCTAAGAAAAGTTCCCTTAATCTTTTAAAACAATTACCTTATTTCATTGTTATATATATTGAACAGGACAGAATTCTACATTGGCTATTTTAACATATTAAAGATTTAAGTCCACCAATATGACAGAATAGGAACTCTCGATGTGCTCTCCCTCACAGAGAAACAAACTCAACAATAATTAGAAGAATCCTTTGTGAGAAATCCAGGTGGTTCCTGCAACGCTGACAAGCACCAACTGCCTCATGAAGCTGGTTGGAAAATTTAGACTATCAGCTTTCATAGTTTTACCTCCTAGGTCTGTGCGGCCAAATCTGGAGAAAATCTCCAACTTCTGAATTCTCCCTGGGGAGAAAGAGTTAAGAGTGTGTCTATCCAATACTTTAGTTTTTCAGGAGGACTACCCAAAGGACTGGTTTTGGTCCGTTTTCAAGTGTTAATGAGACTGGCATGCTCTAGAAACCTAGAGGTTGCTGAGAATAAAAAAGACTTGGACAATCTGCTGCTGCTCCAGAGGGTCCAGACCTGCTACTAAACAAAGGCCAATACTGTGAGCGGCCTTTTTAAACTTGTGGATTGGGGTCTGAGAGAAAAGTGGAATGTGTTTTTCATGGGGCTGCCCAAGGTTTTCTGTCTTACCCTACTCACATTACTGACAGCGCAGGATTATGGTAGACTAAGGTTGTTTTGGTAGTGGGTGAAGTATGGTAACACCTAAAAAGGGAGATAGATCCTCTATCTCTAACTCACAAACAACATTGTAAACAAGTGTTACCTCAATAACAAAAAATATATAGTGATCGGCTTATTTGCTAAGTTATTCAAATGTCCCGTCCATAAGTGGTATACTGGCAATGACAGTGATGTGAATAATAAATAGTGAAGTAACTTATGTCTTAATACTGTACCTTGATTTGGATTGTGGACCTGTGAAGAGGGGTCTACTTTATATGAATAACCTTCTAAGTAATGTGATCTGTATCAACTCCTGAAGCAAAAAATTAGCTTCATTTTTCTCCTGCTAAGACTAAGAGATTGATGTCAGATTTATATATACAGCAAAACACATAATGTAAATAATTTTATTTTACATATGACAGAACTGAGAACAGAGATAATTCAGTTCTATTTAATTAGTATGCACCAAATGCCTGATAAATACAAACAATAGCAACTATAGGCAGAAAGAGGACAGGTATTTCTGATTCTTAGACTTACATTCTCTTCATCCAATTGTGGTACTTTAAGGCAGTTGTCTTTTGCCAAATGGAAGAAAGAGGAGAAGTAACTACTTACAGGGAAATATAGGGAGAAAAAGGGAAAAAATACCCACAATGGGATAGATAGCCTACCAACAGATAAGCTCAAATAAAATATTCATAATAGTATAGAGCTAAAAAAGGAGTTCAATAGCAATGGAAAACAAATAGATGAACAGGCTGTATCTTTTTGCAGCTCAAGGAAGAAAATAAAAGGGAAAATTTGACAGCTGTTTGACCATCCTTAAGTCTTCACATCAGTTTTCCTCACATATAGCCAGCTCAGCTATAAACCCAGGTACAGACACATTGAGACAAATGACAGTTAAAAGGAGAGATCATATAACTACTCAATACACTAAATTCAAGCTCTAGGATTATAAGTGTGTTTAAGTCTGATTTTTTCAGTCACCTAAAGCTCTCTGAAGACACATGGTGATCCACGTTCAAAAATCACTTAGTTTTATTTTGTTGAATAGAATCACATACCCACCACAGTACATTTTCAATTATGAGATGGCTCAGAAAGTGTGTACGAATTCAGAGAATGTTGAGATCCTCTGCTTTGCAGTACTAAGAATTTAATCTCTCATGTGAAAGAATAAAATCTATCCAGTAAAGTTCCAATTATAGATTTCATAATGAATTCTACTTATTGCTTCCTGGACCTATCAATTCCATTAATAGATGATAATGGATGAGTATCTCTTCTGAATCATAACTCAAGAAGAAATGTCAGGATTTCACCAATGATATTTATATCAGAAACAATAAAACAATGAGTCCATTCTACTTGAATGCATTGGTTACTTATGCATAGCAATTGGAATTCTTGGGAAAACACCAAAGATAATAAAAATGCATACACATATTAAGATAAATTATAAGCTTTTCATTTCACACAATTCAATGAGATAGGCGGTAGAACAGAACTCTGATTTTTATAGTATAATGGAAAGAAGGCAAAGTAGGAATATACAAACTGTCGAATAAAATTCCATACTCATACAAAGCTAACGCTATATGGGCTCTTACTTAATTTGACATAAACATATTTTTAAAAACTGAACAATGAATCCTTTATACTGACCAAGAGAAATTCCTATTATCCAATATTAAAGTAGTATTATTGGCCTAATTTAGGCTACTTAAGTATTATTTGGAATCACTTTACAATATATACATATATATTAAATTGCGTTATATATCCTAAAACCAACAGTGTTGGTGACAATCTATCTTAATTAGAAAATATTATTTGATTTACAAAGTATAAACCCTTTTGCACTTAAAAGATATTATTTGGTTTACACAGCATAAACCCTTTTGCACTTAAAGAACACAATTACCTGGTATAAAGACAAAATGTTTAAATATATCATTAATTCTAACCATCATTGTCTTAACCTTTGCTTTGAAAGGCAATAAATAAATAAAGGTAAAAAAACCAAACCAAAAATTATTTAAACTAATGAGCAGTTGTAAGTTCACAGCATACTTAGGGAGAATTCGAATTCAATAACAGTACATGTTATTCCATGCAGTAAAAAATTCTATCCCTTCTATATTATGTTCAGTAAGAATGATTAAAAATCCCCGATGAGGGTTTTTTTTCCAAATACAAAATGTGAAAACTTTAACATACAAGTGCAAGTCATACTTTTCTATAATCTTATTATGAGATACTTATTTTAATAATGCTGATATAAATCAAGATATATTTAGAATTCTTGAGCTATCACTTGACAACATTGACAATTCACTTCAACCCAAAAAGTTTTATCTAATTTAGTCACTTACTACTTAGTCTTGTTTAAAATATCAGCTCTTTTCAGAATATTTAATCTATACCAAAAGGCAGGAATAGGCTGTATTGAGATCACACAAATGAATTCTTACCTAAGTAATTCCAAAAGAAGTTTCCAAAATTTCTTAGAATTTTCTATTCAAATTACTTGAATTAATGACATATAAAGTAAAAATTTAATATATCTAAATTCTCAACATTAAAAATTTAAAACAAGTCCCATTTAAAATGGGTTTAAATAATACCTGTAGTTTTGTTTATAGTGAGAAAGGCACTGACTTTTGAAAGTGACCAAAAAAAGTGTTGCAATTTGGCAGAAATCACCTAATATAAAATCTTAAGTAATCTCACACATAGGCAACACAAATAAATTGCTTGCTCTGATGAACTTTTAAAACATATTTTAATCTCATTCCAAAAAAGATCTCTAGATACAAATACAATTCATCTAATCACATTTAACATACATTCAGCAACTTAAAATATTATAAGGAACCAATATTTTCATCTTTTATAATCTCAATATATTATATATCTTATATATAATATATACATACAATACATACAGATAATCAGCAGGATTACAAAGAAATGTTTTAAAAGTTTGATCAATATTGATAAATATTTTTTAGACTATCTTTAGGATCATAGAATAAAATAAAATATGTGATGTCTAAACCTAACAGCAAGATTGCAAATGTTCATATGACCAATCATTTTGAAAGATACCTCAAATTGGATAGATTTTAAAACGATACCCTTGCCACTCTCAAGCAGCAATACTTGTAGATATTAAGCACATACATCTCCATTATATTTAAAATTACTGCACAGCTTTCTCTACTGTAATATACAGTAGTTATTTCTCTCTTTCTGTTGGATTTGTTGTTTGAAGAGTGACTAATCTATTACCAACAGAAGTGACTTTATTTCCTTCCTCTCCCCTAAAGCATGGCTCAGTTTGAAGATTGTTTGATAGGAAGCCACTAAGAATAACAGTACCTCAAGACCATTAAGAGCAATCAATCAATAAACTGGAGTCATATGAGAGTTTCAAAGACTGCTGGAGGTTTTTGTAAACCAAGGTAACCAGAAGTATTACCACTGCAAATAACCCTCTCACATCAGTTAATACAAGGAGTTAATATTCCAATGCCACAGTACTTAACAACCTATGTAATTTTAATATTATATCATTAATTCACCCTGAGAATACAGAGGAAGCATTTAAAATAAGATATTCTGATATGTATTTTATTTTCCTTTGTATTTGCTTTCTTCTGGTTTTTGTCCGTCCTTCAAGGGCACACATATTTGAATTCAAAATATGACTTGAATATCCTGTTTTATTAACTGAGGTTCACGCCACAGTCAGATACTGGTGATAGAAAAGCCCAAAAAGGCTTGTGGAAAAAAGACAAGCAGCAATCCACCAGGTCAAAAAAGACAGAAGTCCTCGAAAAAGCAGAGGAGTGAAAATGTTTTTTAAGCTGCTCAGAGCCACTGTTATCTGAGTAACAGTTACCTTCATCTTCCCATCAGGAGATGGTAATTCAGAGTAAACAGAATGGGAGGGCAGACTATTATCCACTGGCAAAGTAGAGCTATATTCTGGATAAATTCCCCAAGAATGATTACCTAGAAAATCCAAGACACAAATGAAACTTGAAAAGTAATTCCAAAGCTTCTTACTAAGTATACATGTATTTAAACATATATGAGACATATTCTTTAACTTGTATTTGAAATCAAGAACAAGTTTAGTGACACAACAAATTTTATTTAAAAGAAAGATAAAATAATTATATTTCTATACAGCTGGTAAAAAACTTCACTTAACTAGACTAGACTACAATCTGGCATCATCATTAAAAGTTCATATAAAAGCTGAAAGTCTAATTTATTTTTTAATTAACTGCACTAAAATCTGCTAAAATAATAAAAACAATTTTCCTTGTATAACACATGAATCAACTACCTCTACTAGAGTGACAGACTCAATAACTTCTTAGAAATCTTTTCTATCTCTAGAATATCAGAATAAATTTCTTTCGCAGAAATTATCTATGATTTCCATGTGAGAGACTATTAATAGCTTCAAGAATTTTTTTTACCATATGCAGGATATGATTCATATAATTTACAACTGAGCTTCTCCTTTATGTTCCATAGACTCCTAAAGGGCATTATACTTATCATCGACTTTATGGTATCTACTAAGCCCACCCAATAATGCTTTTAGCTTCTTTGAGCTTCCATGAACTTTCACACTGGCAAATTGCCTGACCTATGCAAAGGGAAATGATCAGTACAACAATGGGTCATTTTTAAATAAGACCACACAAGAATCTAATAGCTTAGTGAAAAGACTTACAGGTGAACTTTGTTCTTGCACTGAGAAATCTTTACTGTTTCAACAGTAAGTTATCTAAGGTAGAACTCACCAAAGGATTCTATAATTCACATATGTGTATAAGTACCCTGTAATAATTTATATGTTTGACAACAATACAATTTTAATCATATCACAAAATAAGAACAGTGTTCACCTGTTAAACAGTAAATTTGGGACTTAATTTTAAGTAAACAATTCATATAAGTAAAGCATATGCTATAAAATCATATGGCTTTGAATTTTTAAAATCAAGCTGATGAATCAACTTTACAGCTAAGTTTCCCACATTTCTTATTACAAGCTCTAAAAGTGAGATCATTTTAAGAAATATGTTTCTTTGTAGATGACAAAGCATGTTGCAAATTGTATGTAGAAAGTAAACCAATATGCTACCCAGCTGCAGGGGCATGCTTACCTAGAGTTTTCAAAAGCAGAGTGGTGTGAAGCAGCATGACCAGGGGTGCCACATACTGCAGGGCAATGACACAAAGATAATAAAAGACTCGAGCCACCTGCAACCAACAGCACTCTTAAGTGTCTAATATAGCTGACATGCGATTAAGCGATCAGAACATTAAATCTCTACTTTGCATGAGTATATTTAACTTAGGTAAAATTATAGACTATCAAAACTCCCAACAAAGAAACAGACTCAAAAACAGGATACCCAACAAAATTTTTATAAAAAAGACAGGTCTCTTTCACTATAACAGATGCCATTTTCCTTCTCTGGAATATCCATATGTCAAATATTTGCATTTCATGTCAAATACTTGGAATACTGTTAAAAGGAATACAATTAGTGACGAAAACTATTTTTTTCTCTTTGTTAAGTCATAATAGCTAGATATTACATTGTAATAACTTTCAAATCAAATAAGGAGTCCAAGATGGCAAATTTAGGCATACTTCAGCAATGCATAATCCAACTGTATGATACTTCAAACACACTTAAGCCTGGAAGAAGACATGAAACCATTTCTTCACACCAAAATGAGACCAAAGTTTGTGTTACCTTTTAGCTTACGATTATCCTATTTATTTAAAATAAGACTACTGTGGGATAAAATTACTATTAAAGGAAATACAAAACAGTATTTTCTAGTTTCTATTCTGATCCCAGTAAAAAACTTACCATTTTCTGTAGCTCAACCGTACTTATTCGCCCTGCTTCTTTCTTCATTTGATCCACACATTTCTGGGCTAAGTTTAAGTAAGCTTGTAGATGATTACGCATCATGGCCAAGCGCAATGCACACAGCAGGATTATTAACCAGAGTCGCAGAGTATCGAATGTAGCTTCTGTCATTCTACAGATCAAAAATTGACAAGGTACTCTCAGAGACCAATCTGCTAACATTCTAATAAAATGTTTTAATGCTGACCATTTAAGATGTTGCTACTCTCTTATAGATACTTGCAAAATAGAACCAAATAATTAAGTCCATCACGAAAGAAAGTATTATAGTTAACAGCTATAAGGAGAAAAAAAGAAGAACATTGGGATCCTTTCCTTTATCTACCCATTTATTGGAAAAGAAGTTATATAATGAAAAGCCTCAACAGATGCAGAAAAAGCATTCAACAATATCCAACAACCATCTCTGATTAAAAACTCCAAGAAATAGGAATAGACCCAAAATCTGTATACGACAAACCTACAGCCAATATCATATTCAATAGTGAAAAAGTGAATACATTTCCAGTAAGATCAGTAACAAGACAGGTATGTCCATCATCCCTGCCGTTATTCAACATATTTTTCTAGCTGAAGCAATTAGGCAAGAAAAAGACATAAAAGGAGTCCCAATTGGAAAAGAACTGAAATTTTTATGATTTAGAGGTGATATGCTAATATTGTGGAGAAACCAAATAATTCTACAAAAAGCTTCTAGAATGAATGCAGTCAAGTGGCAGGATACAAAAATCAACACACAAAAATCAGTAGCACTTTTATAATGTTTAAACAATGTGATGAGAAGAAATGGTAATAAGGAATACAATTCCATTTTCAATCATGTCTAAAAGAATGAAACAGCTGGAAATAAGTTTAACAAAAGAGGTGAAAGGAATTATACAAGGAAAATCATACAACTTTGTTAAATGAAATAAAAGACACAAAGAAATGGAAAGATATCCCATACACATGGATTAGAAGAATTACCATCATTAAAATGGCCACATTATCCAAAGCAATTTACAGATTTAATGTAATACCTATCAAAACACCAGTGACTTTTTATAAAGAAACAGAACAATCATCAAGTTAATATGAAACGATAAAAAGTATTGAATAGCTAAAATAATCTTGAGAGAAAAGAAGAAAAATGGAGGCATTACACTTCTTTACTTCAAATGTTATCACACTGCAATAGTTATCAAAACAGTATGATACAGAAGAGACCTATGGAACAGAAATGAAAGCCCAGAGATAAATCCCTATAAAAATGGATAGTTAATCACTGACAATGCAGTTACGGCTATACAATGAATAAAAAAATTTTCAATCTATGGTGTTGTGAAACATGAATCGCCATATACAAGAAAATAAAACAAGACCCATATTTAACTCTATACACAAAAATTAATTAAAAATGAATTAAAGATGTTGACATAAGAACCAAAATCATAAAGTACCCCAGAGAAAAACAAGCTGACAGACACACTATAGGATATTTACCACAAATATATATTTGAAGACTCAACCCCAACAGCAAGGGAAACAAAAGTAAGAGTAAACAAGTGGGAAAAAGCTTTTCAAGGTCAAAAGAAACCATCACAAAAAACAAGAAGGCAGCCTACAGAATGGCAAAAAATATTTGCAAACCATTTATCTGACCAGGTAGGGGTTAATCTCCGAAATTTACAAAGTACTTCAACAACCCAACAACAGAGAAATGACCCAATTAAGAAATGAGCACAGGGGAGCCCTCCTTGGTGGCACAACGGGCTAAAGCACCACACTATGAAGATCTCTGAAGCCAATGCAGCACTAGTTTGATCCCCGGCCAGGGAACTAACCCACATGGCACCACAGACCTCTCCTGACCTGCCTGCTGCTCCCCTCAGCAGTGTATTTCAGTAGATTTGTCTGTTCTTTTCCCCACTCACTCTCCGGTGAATCCTCTCACCCACCACACTTTGGGCCTGTACCTCAGTTATGTAAGCATAAGTAAATAAATCTTTAAAAAAAAAAATGAGTAAAGGATTTCAAGACACTCTTTAAAGACAATATTCAGATGGCCTAAGCCATATGAATCTGTCAAATTATTTTTTTCTTGTGTTGACCAAAAAAAAAAAAAAAAAAAAAAACAAAAAACTTCAAGGAACAATAATTTTTTAAGGTCATTGCTCATCACTTACTGTATTCCAAGACAAATTTGTACCAAGACCGAGAAGTATTAAGAAATGAAATGTGCAATGTGGAATAAATGACTATTCAAAGTTTTCTATTTTAATTCTGATGAGGCAAAGCACTGAAAGGAATATTTATTAAATACTTACTTCCAGCTGGTTGCATTACATGTGTACTTTCCTTTAATTCCAATGATAACTTTTTTTTTTTTTAAAGATTTATTTATTTATTCGTACAGAACTGGGGTACAGGCCAGAGATACGGAGGGTGAGAGGATTCACCAGAGACAGAGTGGGAAGCAGAACAGGCAGATCTACGAAGTACACTGCTGAGGGGAGCAGCGGGCGGGTCAGGAGAGGTCTGCCGCGCCATGTGGTCACCTCCAGGGCAGGCTGGGATCGAACTCATGCGGAAGTGGCTTTAGTTTCTCAGTGCTGTGCTTTAACCTGCTGAGCCACCAGGGAGGGCCCCAATGATAACTTTTGAGGTAGATACTATTATCTTCATTTTCCAGATGGGGAAACAAAGGTTCAGTGAAGTTAAATAATTTCCCTCAGGTGACAGTGTTAGTGAGAAACAGAACTGGGGCTTGAACCTGTTTTGTCTGAACTGTTCCATTCCTCTAGCATAGTTCCCCAGGATAAAGAGTTAACATATCAAATATAGTTATTACCACCTTTGATAAACTGGTTTTTTACTCTTTTATTAAAACAGTTGTGTAATTTGGGAAATATGAACTAATATTAGATAATAATGTTAAGGCATTGTTTTTAATTTTGTTAAGTGTGACAAATTATTATGTATAAAACTGGTATTTTTGAAGGGGACATATTTAAGAACTTTGGGATAAAAACCTCATCTCTAATTTATTTGAAAAACTTCATCAAAAAGCAAAAAAAAAAAGGATAAAGCAAATGTGGAAAATGTTAATAACTCACAGAAGCTGCCCTATAATATTACTTTATGTTGTATTACTTCATTCCCCCCCTCATAATTTTCGCAACTGAAAAAAACTAAGAATTACAAGTATCTGAAATATAGGTACATCAACAACAGAAAAATGTCAGATAATTGCTGATAGTAACTTACATATTTACAAGGTAATTTAGTACAGGGTAATAAATATTAACATTTATTAAAGAAGATCACAAAAAGTGATAAAAGTTATAGACTTTTATAACACATCTTTAAGAGTCTATTAATGTTTTTTAAATGGTATTCAATATTGTCATTAAAAAACTTAACTATTCAGCCCTTCCTCGTGGCACAGTGGGTTAGAGCGCAGCACTGTTAAGCTGGTTGTGGCCACTTCAGTTTGAGTTCGATACCCTGCCCGGAGGTGATCCACATGGCGTGGCAGAACTCTCCTAACCCACCCGTTGCTTCCCTCAGCAGTGTACTTCGTCAATCTGCCTATTCTACTCCCCACTCTGTCTCTGGTGAATTTTCTCCGCCCCTGCACCTCTGGCCTGCCCCCCAGTTTTATATGCATAAATAAAATCTTAAAACAAACTATTCATGTAACAATTCAAAAAGTCTGGATTATGAAATTAGACCTCCAATACCCATACTTACAATGGAATACTTTCTTTACCCAATGGTGGGTTCATAATGTAGTCTTTGGTGATTGGCTTTACCCAGAGCAGAACCATAAATAAAGGTGCCAAGAAATTGATATGAAGTAATGTTCTGAAAGTAGGTAAGAAATAAACATAAAAATTCAGGAAAAAAAAATATTAATATACTACAGAAATTCACTTATGAAATGAAGGGAGGCACTTATTTTTCAGCATTCTATATTAAGGTACTACTGATACTATAATTTTATATTTATCATTTCACATTGAGAACACTGAGATCCAGCTAAGTTAAATGACTTGCTCATGGCAGTAATACAGGTTAGAGGTAGAGTTAGCTCTAAAATCTAAATTGTTCACTTCATTCCAATATTCTTTAATAATCCTATTCTGCTTCACTGATTTAAAACACATGTACTTAAATGATTCTCAAACTTTATAGTTAATGAGTCCTACTAATTTTCAGTGTAGAGGAGCTATATTTTGACACATTTCTGGGCAGCTGAAACAAAATACTACTTACAAGAAGGAACTAGTGACTGGTAAAGTCTGTAATAGAGGGTATATGGCTCTACTCAACAACTTTTAACTTCACTATGTAATAATGATTAATAATCATGCATAATATCTTAATTACAATGCTAAAATCACAATATACACACATTTTTGTCCCTTAAGTATTATGACCATACCTGAAATTATTTATCATTTACAAATCAAGGAAATTTACATTATTCATGGCAAGACAATATATCTAACACAGCAAAAGGTTTCAGATCTGAACTATAACTTCATTGTTGACTGCTATCCCAAGTTTGTGTCATATAGAAACAGAGGATCATTAAAGATTTTCCTTATTTTAGAAAAAGACAAGTATATCTGACTATTTTTTTTTGCCATGCACAACATTACAAACTGTGATGAAGAACTAAACTTAAGTAGTTTAATACACACTCTAAAGCATCACCACAGGGAAATGCTAGTGTTCTAACGGGGTTGGTTCAGGAGACCATGAACAGATGACAGAGAAAGGTGGGACTCTGATTCTAACCACTGGCATTAAAACAAGTTCTAGTGCTCGGTCATGGGGGTGAAGAGAATGCTGCTCTTTGTGCCAGTCATGCAATTCTCACAACAGAACTAGCCAGACCAAACCCATATAACAAGCAGAGTGCCAAGACCAAAAGAAAACGGGTTGAGCGGGGGAAGGTTGTACAATAAACTGAAAATAACATATTCCAAATTTCCAAACAGAAAAATCTTTAACAAAAAAAAAAAAAAAAAAAACAGAAAAACAATTCTCTAAAGCATCTAGAAGGAAAGGAAGTTGTGCCAACATGTTGGG
>NW_004567108.1:28487723-28495560 GCF_000260355.1 Condylura cristata | reverse complement strand
AAAAAAAAAAAAAAAAAAAGAAGAAGAAGAAGCCCCTGTTTTACTGAAAAGGAAACAAATATCCCCTCCCCCCATTGAAACCAGCACCAAATGCTTTAAATGTTTTTATAAAGTGACTCTTTCATCCCACAGCCTGGGTAAACCATCAGTGTGGGGGAAGAAAGCAGCAGTATTAGGTATGCAGTGTTGCTAGGGAACACTCTAGTATCAAGGAGCAGCCCACAGCAGTTTCAGTAGCTCGAGAAGGGCTCCCCTCCACCCACCCTTTCAGCTTATTTAAATCATAACACTGGGGTTAGTGGACTGAAGTGTGTGTGTAGAGGAGGTGGAGGGGGGGAGCCAGGTTTTGTTTTAAAAGAAGCCATTAGAGAGCTAGATGGTGGGTGAAAGGCAGGACGTAGGCAAAGCATGCTGAGTAAAAGGAGGGGGGAAAAAGAGGGATGAAGGAGTGTATAATGGTAATGAGAATAAGTAAACACACTTATAAAGTACACATAGAAAAGGATAAAGAAAAAACAAAGAATGGTGCAATGAAAGGCAAACGATATAGGTAAAAGGATTTAATAAAACTAGAGGATCTGTATCACCAAATACAGGGTTTTTAAAGAGCAAAGCTAGTGTAAATAAAATCACTCAAAAAAACACTACTATAAATACATCTATCAACATGGTAACATTCTCAACTTGAACTTCAACTGTAAAAAAGATGAGACAAGAGAATCTATATCTGGATATGAGTTGAAGGAGATAGGAATCTATCATTCTACCTATTTGTGATAATCACAAAGATAGGCTTTGAACTATAGAAATTCAGATATGATTTTTCTTAAGAACCAAAATAGAACTTGATAGTTAAAAGTAATTTAACAGTATATAGTTTAGCAAACCCCAAATAATGTATTATTTTAGCAAGTCTTTAAAAAAGCAAACATTTCTATGTATTTCTATGCAGTTTTATTTTCAAAAACTTTAAAAATATTTTAAGTAAAATTACAAAATTGGTTTAATAATTTACATAAAATTTAAATAAAACACTTTAATTAAATTCTCTGATGAGTGAAATTTCCAGATTCACCTGCAAAGATTGCGATTATATACTGTGACTTCTGTGTTAAAAAGAACACAGTGATATTTCCATTTTAACAGGTAAAACAGATATTAGGTAATTGATGGTATTTTTTTAAAAACAGAACTTATAAGCTAGAAGTAAACAAAAGAAACTTGTTTATTGTAGAAAGAGGAAGTAATGTGACATTAAATGATCATTTTCAATACAATAATGTATTTCATCACAATAATATACCTTCATAAGATGGAAAACATATATTTATCTGCATGTGCTTATGTACATTTTCCGCTTACTGTGTAATTTTTTCTGTTGCCAAATTCAGGGCATCCAGATGCATTTGAGCCAGCCGTAATCCAGGAAATGTCAAAAAAGCCCCAATGAGTGAACAGAAAATAGCCAGGAAAAATTTGAAAGTAAGTTTTGAAACAGGACCCCTTTAAAAAAATTTAAAAAGTTGATAAATTTGTATACTTTACTTCCTAGGAATCCCCTGTAATCTAATCAACTACTTCACAAACCATAACAATAACAACAATACTACAAAGTAAACATTTATGAAAAGACTGCTCTTAATTCAATTACCCATAGTTGTCTTGGTAAGCTATAAAATGAGTTAGACATATCTATAGTCAAATTTCTAACAACCCCATCTACAAAATTTAATATATGACTCAGATGTTAGTTAAGCTTTAATAACCTCTGGTGGCAGAGAAATGAAATCAAGAGCAAAATCAAATGTGAATTCTATAAATAATACTAATTTTATAAAAATATGAAAACTGCAAAGAAGGACATTTCTAAAAGTGGCAATCCTACTGATAGGACTCTTCACTGATTAAAAACAAATGGCAATTTATGATAAATTCTGTTCTAGGAAACTAAAATTACTAAAATTAAATTTAATGCTTAATTAAAATAAAAAACTTACTGAGATTCTAAACCTTGCTTTTCAAGAAACTGCATTGCACTGTCTGAAAAATTTGTAAATCCTGTAGGGAAAAAAAACAAAAATTCACCATGGTGGTAATCAACAGAATCTTTATTTGGAAAGAAAATACTATCAAATTGGACATCTTGTATTTTATAGTGACTTGCTTAACCCTTTTATATGTCAATTAATTAACACACAATAATGTAATAAAATATGATTAGCAGAAGCTTTTTGAACCATCTCTTGCTACTTATACTTTCTCTAAGTGTGCATAAAATTTGCAATAAAACATCTTTATTTATGTGATAAACTTCAGCCTTAACTTATTTTAATTTTAAGGAAAAATTAGAGGAGGCAGTATTTTTCTTAAGTAACAAAACTCAGCTTAAAGAAACACAAAAAAGATCTTGCTTAGGAATAAAATTCAAAAAAAGAAAAATGGAAGCATTTTATCTGATTTTAAACTATATTATCAAGAAATAAAATAACATTTTATTTAATTTAAAAATAAAATTAAAATAATATGGTATTGGAATAAAACACACACACACACACAGACCAGTTGAATAGAATTAAAAGCTCAAAATAAATCCACATATGTATCAACACCTAATTTATGACAACAAAGTACTGATGATACAAACGAGAAAGGCTTTTTAACAAATGGTGCTGGGAAAACTGTGGGACACATGTAAAAAGAATGAGGTTGGAACACTTAACTCCATGCACAAAAATACACCCTAAATGGGCTAAAGCTTTAGACATAAAACTGACAACATCCTCAAATTAAAAGATTTTACAAAGTCAAAGAATTAGTAGACTAAAAAGGAATCCTATTGAATAAGCAAGATATTCACACATCACACAATTAAGAATGGTTAAAATTTAAGAGGTACCAAGAATTCACCCAACTTAAAACACACACAAAACAGGAAACTCTTGTAAAATGGGCAGCAGAAATGAAAAGTTAACTTAGCAAAAATAAAAATATGTATTATCTATATACTATAAGTATAATATATATAACATACATATATATACATATATATATATATAAAGACCAAGAGAGATGCTCATCATCACTTTTAATAAGGAAGATGCTAGTCAAAACCATGAGCTACCTCAACTTATGAGAATGACGATGGCATATATTAAAAAATCCAACAAGTGCATGAGAAAATGTAGCTAAAGAGGAATCCTAGTAATTGTTGGTAGAATAAAAGCTATTGCAGTCATTCTGAAAAGCCATGTGGACCCATCTAAAAATACTAGCAATCCCAGTTTCTACAGTCTGAAAAATATAAAAGCTTCGTCTCAAACAATGATTGCTCCATATGTTGTTTCTCAATACTATCTATAGTAGCAAGGATTTGGAAGCAACCTAGGTGCCCACTGGTAAAGGATGGTATACAGAATGTGATACATTCACCTAATGGAATAGTATTCAGCTGTGAGGAAAGAAGCATTTGTAATTTATAGCAAAACAGAAGCAGCTCTGGGGAGGGAGTTATGTAAAATAAAGTAAGTTAAATAAAGACAAATATTGGAAAATTTCACATATATGAATGAAATAATCAAAAAGGATGAACTTCTAAAGCAAAATAAGTATTAACTAGTGAACACTAAAGTGAAATTTCTGAAGTTAAGAGGATGGGAGAAGGGAAAGAAGGCCAAAGGGATGGTAGAAGGAAGAATCTGATAAAGAAAAAAGGAGGTAAAACAGTATAAAACTTTTGTGAAAATGTGATTACACAGTATACAGATCTGTAAATAAGAATATTAATTGCAATACACTGTCACATTATTAAATACTACATAATATTATAGTATAAATATTATATAATATATACCTTACACAAAAATTCAAAACTTCTCAGGCATAACTTAAAAATTTTAAGTAAAAAATTATTAACAACAGATAAAACAAAACTGAGTTTTAGTTGTGTGAATTACCTGTTTCGAGTCCAAATTCCAGATAGTTTTCTGTTACAATCAAGACTGCCATTGCTTTGACAAAGAAAAAAAATCCAAAGGTGACACAGACTGATCTTTCACCACCATCTTCTACTTTAAAATAGTGTGTAGTTAATGAAAACAGAACTTTGCTGCAGGAGAAAAGTTGAGGAAAAACCACAAATAACTTGTGGAAGTTAAATACAACTTTTATTGAACCTGAACTCCAATAAAATTTTACTACAATTTTACTACATTTATTTTGATTCTACAGTATGTCTATCTATAAAGTAGCCTTTGGAATGAAATAAAACACAAATGAAAGTCAGAATAGTCTTCCAGGAAATAGCAAGTCTAGTGAGATTCGTAATGTCAAAATCAATGGAAAGTAAACCTACACAATAAAGTTGTAATTAGGAAAAGAATGTTTTTCAGCTTATCCTAACTCAAATTTGACAGTAATTTTCAGTAACATGAAAAACCAAGTAGAGGTTAATTTAGGGAACTACATTTTATTGTGCATGATTATGAGTCGTTTATATGTAGAATTAAACAAACACATATCATAGGAATCATCTGTGTATCATTCACTTTAAAATGAAAATTAGTACTGGGAATCTGAGGGATGAAAACTAAGTATATGGAATTGTCTCTTCATAACATGATTAAATAAAAATCTCTACAGCAAATAAGTTTCAAATAAATCAAAATTTCAAAATATAACAGGAAGGGGTCACCAACTGATCAAATCAATGGATGGTCCTAAGCTGAGAAACAATCCATATGTCCATACCAAACTGTTCTCAATGAAATCAAGCACCAAATAAAATGAGGCAGCATGCACAAAAAGTGCACACACACAATCTTAAAAACACACACACACACACAAAAAATTCTATGCTATGCATGAAAAATAATCACTACCAGTAAGTACTCAACATGTACCAAAAATTACCAATTAAGAAATCATCCTCATATTAGCCAACTATTATCATAACTTTACAGACTTGGAGGAAAAAAGCATAGGGAGATTTTTGGCCCTAAATCACACAGCTAGATTAGAGGCAGTTAGGATTTAGATCTTAAACGGTATGGCTAAGTCTATGCACTTAACAACTTATTACACTGCTTCTACAAAACTATATACAATACCTATATTATGCAGTAGTTAGTAGAAGCACCACAATTATTTTTTTAATTAGAGCTGCAGTGACAGAAGTAGTTTACGCTCAGAATCAGAAAATCCTTAATTAAAAAATGTTCTTTTCCAATTCAGGTTCCTTTTATATCTTAGAAGAATAAATCAATATAATAAACTGTTAGGCCAAAAATAAGTCAATATACAAAAATCTGCTACATTTCTACATGCAAATAATGAATTAGAAATGAAAAAAAAACCTGGCCCTCCCTGGTGACAAAAAGGTTAAAGAGCAGCACTGTGAAGCTAGCTGCAGCTTCAGCCTGAGTTTGATCCCTGGGCAGAGAAGTGACCCACATGGAACAGCAGACCTCTCGTCTCTCCCGCTGCATCCCTCAGCAGTGTATTTTACTGATCTGCTTTTTCTACTTTCCACTCTGTCTCTGGTGAATCTTCTTATTACATTTGGGTACCTCTGGCCTGTACCCAAATTCTGTATGCACAAATTAAAAAGAAAAATCAAGAGAATAATTCCATTTACAGTCACATCAAACAGTATTAAACACCTGAGGGAAAAAACATAACAAAGCAGGTGAAAAACCTATTCAAAGAAAACTGTGACATTGCTAAAAGAAATGAAAGACACAAGAAATGAAGAGATGCTTCACGCAAATGGATTGGAAGAATTAGCATCAGTAAAATGTCCATGTTAAAGGAAGCAATATATAGATTTAATGTAATCCTTACCAAAATTTAAAAAGAATTCTTCAAAAAAACAAAGCAAACAGTACTGAAATTTATGTGGAACCACAAAAGATGCCAAGTAGTCAAAGCAAGCTTGACAAAACAGTGGATTTCAGACTTCAAGCGATTCTACAAGGCTACAGTAAATGGACACAGATCAATGGAACAAACTATAGAAACCAGAAATAAAACCATACTTAAAGATGGTATAACCTAAAACAAATATGCCAAGAGTATACAATAAACTCTCTCCAACAAATGGTACTAGAAAAACTGGACATTTGCACACAGAAAAACGAAACTAGACCATCTTCTCACATGACAAATATTATCTCAAAATGGATTAAAACACTGGCTACTAGCCTGGAAATATAAAATAGAAGCAACCACAGGCAAAACACACTATATCAATGTTTCAGGGATGTCTTTGGGGACTTGAACTCCAACAGGAAGGGAAACAAAAAACAAATGGGAGTATATCAAACTAAAAGCTTCTGCACAGTGAAAGAAAATATCATTAAAACAAAGACACCCAATTGAAAGGGAAAAAATATTTCTACATATTACACTTGACAAGTGGCTAATAGCTAAGATCTACAAAGACCTAATACGACAACTCAGGGAAAAAACAACAAAAAAGATCCAATCAAATAACAGGCAAAAAAGCTACATAAACATGTCTCCAAATACATACAAATGGCAGGCATATGAAAAATGTTTAACATAACTTAGTAACAGCACAAATGCAAATTAAAACCACAATGAGATACAATCTCAAGATTTTGACGATGACTGTTGGAAATGTAGGACTGGTCCCACCCCTATGGAAAGCAGCATAGATTCCTCAAAATAATACAAAATACCTACCATACGATCCAGCAATTCTAGATATTTACCCAAATAATGCAAAAATCGCTAATTCAAACAGTATACGTACACCTATATTTGCTGTACCATTATTTAGAAGAGCTAGTTATGGAAACAATTTATGGTCTAATGACAGAGGAGTGGATTAAAAAGACATGATGTATATGCATAATGAAACACTATTCAGGTAAAAAAAAAGATAAGCAGTCATTTCAAGGACATGTATGGTGCTGGAAAGGATTATATAAAATAAAATGTGTAGAATATAAACAAACAAATCAAATGACAAAACTAAACCAAAAAATACCCTAGAAATACGACTGCAAAATTGAGGCTTCTAAAAGGGGAGGGAAAGAATGGGAACAAAGATGGGAGGGAGCCCAATGGCTGATGGAAAAGAACTAAAGGGACTCAACTCTGGTGGTGTGTGATGTGGTGACGTGGATCTGATGGAGATGTGAACCTATTTCCTCAAAACAGATACAGGGTTGTAAACCACTGTCATCAAAATGGAAAAAAAAAAAAAAAAACTCCTTTTAGAAGTCTACAGCCAGGGGAAATAAAAGCAAGATCTGCCCTACCACGAGAACACACACATACTATTAACCTGGGTGAAAATACTGCTTGTAATGAAAGATGCTTCTGAGAGGAGTCAGTAAAGCTCTGGCAGAGAATTAAAAACCTAAGCCATGTGCATAATTTAAACTCCTAGAAGAGTTTTCAAATTAATCAAAGTATAAGCACATTGTAGTTTAAATTTACATGATTTATTTTTAGTGCTTGAATTAATAAAGAAAACTATAGTTAAGATTGCTCTACTTAAACTTAACTTTTCCTCATAAAACAGTACTTATACATGTAAAAAGTATGTTCATACACTTAAAAAGAGTTTATTACACAATTATTTACAAAATCATGCTATTTGGAAAGTATGTACCTCATTATATATTAAGAACTGTCTCAGGATAAGTGTGTAAAACACAAAGGAAAATAACAAGGAAAAAGGTCTGATTTAATATAAATAGTACTACTGAATCACCATTTCATGAAAATAGTGTTTTTTCTGATAATGAAATCAAGAATCTATCACTGAGTACCAAATTTTTAAGAAAGCAACTTAGGAATAATTTTACAA
>NW_004567108.1:28460541-28487297 GCF_000260355.1 Condylura cristata | reverse complement strand
TCGATCTGCCTGTTCTGCTCCCCACTCTGTCTCTGGTGAAGCCTCTCACCATCCCTCTACCTCTATATGCATAAATAAATGTATCTTAAAAAAGTTACTTGACATAACTTTTAACATTTAAGGTAAGTTCACATAACCCTACTTAATAGTAGTGATGAGATTCTAGAATACAGATACTAAAATCCCCCCTCCCCCCAGAAATACTGAATCTTTTGTCCTTACTCATTTACTTCTTTTCTAAAACTTCAAATTAAAAGAAATTAAGGTGGTGGATCATCTTACTAGTCTCAAACATTACAAGCTCATCTCTGTCTTGGCATTATCAGGAAGAGGGTATACATTGGGAGAGTATAAGGTTATAAACCAATATGCAAAACTCCACGTAAATTACTTTTGAGAACAAGATCTGATCTTGTTCGTTGCCTGAGTCCAAAATCAAGGTTGAAAACATTACTGCTTCATTTTTATTGAAAATGGGTACTTGACTCCACAGAGATCATTTCCAATCCCTTCATTTATCTATTAGAAGAAAAATGACACCTTTAGCCAAATAAAAGGTATTAAATGACCAAAGTAAAATTCCTCAACCACCAAACTTGAACCAAATAATAACCAAATTACAAAAACGTATCCAGACTAAAGGGAAAAAACCTACAAAACCAGATGCAACTTAGTCAAGACATGAAGCATACCAGTCCTTGTATCACTAATAGTTTCATACAATCCTACACCAAAACACCTAAGATACTATAACCCCTGCAACTGCAAGTCTTATAAATTACTATATAAACCTTAAAACCAAGTGCTTGAGTCCCACATTAAAACAAAACCTCAGAACCCATATACATACAACATCCTGGTATGCAATACTATGATCTGGCTACACTGTGTGTTCAAGCTTCTATTAGTTTCCAACCTCTACTTAAATAAGAATAATACATATACAATCTCTTGAATGTAGAAGTAGTAAGTCTTGGATCATTACTGTTATCTGAACTACCATCCTCCCTTACATTTAACTAATAAAAAACTCAACCAAGGCTCTACATCCTTTGTGAAGTTGTGTACAAACTTTATGTGTCTTCAGAACAGACCATTCTTCTGAACTCACTGTACTTACTACTATAATTAATTTGATAACCTATTACATCATACAATATTTTGAACTTTAATGGTACATAAATGTAACGAAAGTATTCTCTAGATCTTTGCTGCTTGGTTGAATATTTACCTTTAAGTTTGTGAACAGGCCTAATTTTTTTTTTTTTAAAGATTTATTTATTTGTGCATACAGAACTGGGGTACAGGCCAGAGACTCAGGGGCAGTGAGAGACTTCACCAGAGACAGAGCGGGGAGCAGAACAGGCAGATCAACAAAGTACACTGCTGAGGGGAGCAGCGGGCGGGTCAGGAGAGGTCTGCCACGCCATGTGGTCTCCTCCGGGGCAGGCGGGAATCGAACTCATGTGGAAATGGCTTAAGCTTCTTAGTGCAGTGCTTTAACCCGCTGTGCCACCAGGGAGGGCCAGGCCTAATTTTTTAATCTGAAATAGCAATTTTTAAGAATCTAGGATAACTTCACACACTTATCAAGGCACTACTAAGTTTAAAGTTAGTTTGTACTTACACTGCTTTAAAAATCCAATTCTAGTATTAAGAAAATGCTTTCTACACCTAAATATGTGAAAATTACTCAAAGAAATTTTATCTTTTCTTTTCCTTTGAGAAGGAATGATCTGATATTCTGAGAAGAAATCTAAAAGGCAGTATCTTATAGACAGCTTTCTCAAACATTTTTATACAAAATTTATAACCATCTTAAATAGAGTACATTTCTACTCATAATTTTCATGTATACTAAAAAAGATTTACTACTGTGGAAAAAATATATTTTTTTATCACTATGCAAAAAAAACCATTTCAAACCAATAAACCTACTACTATTTTTCCATCAGAAAAGACAACCAAAGCATTCAAAATACAGTCACAATGCCTGCTATAAATAGCAATAAATACATTAATCCTTATAATCTACCAAGTGAAAATTCTTTTAAAAATAATGCTATTTTCTTAGATTTAAAAAAAACCCCTAAAATTCCTACAGATATAAGCAAAAACTAACATGAATATTTAAAATTCCATCCCACAAAGCGGTTATAGTCAGCCTCAATCTAGTCAGACTTTAGAAGGAAATAATAGCCAAAGATTGTTGAAAATGTGTAACATAAATTTTATTCAACAATAAAAGTAAACATATTAAATATATAAAAAAATCCATATTAAATAGTTTTTGAGATTAGAAAAAAAGTAAAGTACAATACTTAAATTTTTAGATTTAGATGGACTTAGCATTTCTCAGCTATAAGAAAGGGCATAATTTAAAATTAATACACAGAAATATGGTCTGTTCTGCCAAGAAAGTCCTTTACATAACTCTAAGTTTGGGACCTAAAAAATGAGTAATTTGACAGTGTTAATACCACAGATCTCCAAAATTTATCAAAAAACCAAATTTTGAGCTATTATGCTATATACAAATTTTCAAGCTAAAACAAATACACTGTGTCAGATTCACTAGTTTTGACTGTTTCTTCAGGATCTTATGTAGGTCACTTCAAGGGTTAGTGTTTCATTTTTCTAATAAATCTAAATTGTGTAGACAGTAACTTAGGATCTTTTAAGGAACTTGGAAAAGGTGACCATTTAGTTTTGCCTTAATTGTCTATTTCCTACAGCATGAAATGAGTATTTAACATAGAAAACCTTAGAATTTATTTCAACTTCAACCATTCACAACTTTTGCCTTGTATAAAATTAGCATGTCTGGCAACCAAGGCAAATAAAATTTTAAAACACAGCTTTAAAAAAATATACAATAGAGTTTGTACATTAAACCGGTCACATTGTAAAATACAAGCACTGTGAAAATGTGACTAATGATCCAATCCTTTAGCCAAATATAATAGGACTACTGAGAAGCTTTATCATTCTTTGTAGAACAGCTTTATTCTCACTCAAATTCATGCAAATGACTCACTATTACCCTGTGATAGTTTATTTGTTAAAGAAAGGTTCTTTAAATAAAAATCCATGAGTATTTTAATTTTTAAGTTCACTTCCATCAGTGAATCTCTAAATTTTTTACAAACCCCATTTTACATTTTACCTTTCTTTTATTAATAATAGGCATTTATGTTTCATATTATAAAACCAGTAGAACCAGCAGAAGTTTTGCGAACAACTCTTATTATTCCATGGCCATCACCCAGGAAAGACAGTTAGTAGAACTGCTACACTCTCCCTTCTAAGGCTTTCTTTACTTTCTCTTCACCACCTCACATAACTTGGCTTAAACAGAATTTAAATACTCAAACTTGGTCAAAATAGGCGGTCAGAGTTATAATTGGTAAAGAAATTAGCTAAGAATAAGTTTGGATTTAAGAGTAAAACCAGGGGCAGGTATGATAGCTGAGATGAATGCAGATCTGGTAATGAGACGGTTGTTTTAGGTTCAAGATTTTAGTGTCATACCTTTAAAAAAGTCTTTCTCATGCTTTCAACACTTTCAAGATTTTGTAGAAATTATAACTGCTGTCCTACATAATAATGCCAAATATAATTGATGGGGTAAAAAAAAATGGTCCAGATATAAAACAATTTTCTTCCTGACTTTTTAAAGAACCAACTGTTTAAGTTTTATGTGTCTAATTTCAGTGGCACTCTAACAAAGGACACTTCTCATCAGTAACAACTGCAGACAATTTCTGAATCAATGATATATGTGTGATTCTACAATTAAGTAGAGCTATTGTCCTATGTAATCAATGAAGACATGTGTTTGACTATTAAGTAGACACACACAATAAGAAAATAAAGAGAAGCCACGCAGAGTTCACTGCATCTATACTTGTTCACAGAGTGTGAAAGACATACCAAGGTATGTTATAACTAAGATAAAAGACAGGCTATAAACATACTCTTCCTTGGTGGCAATCTGGATATTGGGTATTCAGCACTTGTCAGCATGCCATAGAAGGTATAGGCCAAGTTTGAAGGAAAATCACATACCCAAGCATACTTACATTGCTTTCTCACTTCCCCCTTTGTGGAAAGCTACATTTGGCAGAAAATATCTTGGATTCTAAACCTTTCAGCTTGTTCTGTCTTCTGTGGGATGGGGAAACAGCCAGCTACTAGACTCCCGCAGGGCTGCTATTGTTAGGTGTCTTTCACAAGTGCATTAGTTAAAACTAAACAGACAGTTCAGTGTTGACTACTGTATGGGATATTTGCTCTCACATTACTGGACATTACTGAGTGAAATAAAAAGATGGAATTTATTCACATCAACAGTAACGTGAGTAGTTACTAAGAAGTACCTTTTTCTAATTGCTGCTAACATGGTATTAACGATTGTATTACATTAAATAAAATTAGCTATCAAGAACATGTGTATATAAATACTACAAATATATATATATTTTTAAAAGATTTAAAATATATATATATATAAGGTTTTTTATTCATATGGAACTGGGACACAGGCCAGAGATGTGGAGGGTGAGAGGATTCACCAGAGACAGAGTGGGGAGCAGAACAGGCAGATAGACGAAGTACACCGCTGAGAGGAGCAGCGGGCAGGCCAGAAGAGGTCTGTGGTGCCATGTGGTCACCTCCGTGGCAGGCGGGGATCAAACTCATGTGGAAGTGGCTTAAGCTTCTTAGTGCTGTGCTTTAACCCACTGCGCCACCAAGGAGGGCCACTACAAATATATTTTAATGTATCTATAAACATTAAAGAAATGATGTAAAGAACATTCCATAATAAACTGTATTTTAGAAAACATAAGAATTCAAAGCATGAAAAAAGTATTACCTATAATCTAATTATCAAGTTAAATATTTTTAGTGTGTTTCATACGACTTGATAACCAAGGATAATTTTTTATTCTGACTGAATGGCATTCTCATACTTAATACTATATAGAATCAAATAGTAACATTTTAAATGCTCAAACTTTATCTGCTTTTAAAATTACTACAATACTACTACTATATGGGAATGTTTCTCAACTAAAATACATGGTCAGTATTTCTATCTGGTACAATACATACTTTGAGAAAATGTTGTCTCTATAAATCTATATAAATCCAAGAGTCAACAGAGCAACAATACAGTGGTGCTAAATGTAAAATAAACATACACTTAACATGGTATCCATTTATACCATATTTATAGTTGTAAAAGTTAGTTCAACAGTCTCTGGCTAAATATAAAACACACAACATTCATATAATGTGCCTATATGACAAATTTCACTAAGTAAACCACATAGGAGGGAAAGTAAAAACAATAAATAATAGAAAAAGAAAAGACACTAGGGGGGAAAAAAGCCATCAACAAAATTTAAACAGTGTATATAGACAAGCAATAACTGACTTCGGCTTTGTATTTTTCTTCTATGTTAAATCTACAAAGAGAAGAAGCCAGTAAGAAGACAGATGGCTCATTCATAAAATGTCTGGACAAGTCAGGAATTGTAGACAGCAGGTATCTCTCCTGACAGGCAGGGTTGCAGAATGGATAAAAACTGGATGACTGGTTGAATGTCTTTATTAGTTTTATTCGACTCACAAGATCTTCTGTCTTGCCCAAACATTAGGTATGATCATCCCTGAACTCTGATGGAACCCAGAATTACTATCTAAAGATGTTAAACCAGAGAAGACTGGGTTTAGAAGATCAAGTGAAATAATGACAAGCTGAAGTCAGGGAAAAGGGGAAAGATACAGGCATATGTGTAAACTAATGGTTAATACCTAATGCTGATTTTCTGAGTACTTAGTTTCTACAACATTGGCTATCAAACACACTGGCTATCAAACGTATACCTCAAACTTCTATTTCTCAGGAGAAATGATAATCACATAACTTCAGATATTGATATTTAAAAGTTCCCCAAGGGGCCCTCCCTGGTGGCGCAGCGGGTTAAAGCACTGCACTGAGAAGCTAAAGCCACTTCCGCATGAGTTCGATTCCCGCCTGCCCCGGAGGTGACCACATGGCGTGGCAGACCTCTCCTGACCCGCCCGCTGCTCCCTTCAGCAGTGTACTTCATCGATCTGCCTGTTCTGCTCCCCACTGTCTCTGGTGAATCCTCTCACCGCCCCTGAGCCTCTGGCCTGTACCCCAGTTCTGTATGTACAAATAAATAAATCTTAAAAAAAAAAAAAAAAGTTCCCCAAGGATACTACCAGGCCCCTCCTCCATCATCCACAAAAAGGGCTGCCAATCAACCAGCTCCAGTCACTTGCAAATAACTTCGAATTTTTTAATGTCTCATTAAGTATAAATACTTAAAGATGGCAAGACAGGGCCCTCCCTGGTGGCACAGCAGGTTAAAGCACAGCACTAAGAAGTTAAAGCCACTTCAGCATACGTTGGGTCTCCCCCCCACCCCTGAAGTGATTCACATGGCGAGGCAGACCTCTCCTCACCCGCCCATTGCTCTCCCCAGCAGTGTACTTGTCAATCAGCCTGTTCTGCTCCCCACTATCTCTGGTGAATGCTCTCACTACCCCTTCACCTCTGGCCTGTACCCCAGTTCTGTATGCATAAATAATTAAATCTTAAAAAAACAAAAAACAAAACAAGGCAGGGAACTGGCATCTTTCCTTGTAGTTTACTTTTTAACCTATTGACCTTTCTTTCAACTTTTTTCAAATTAAATCAAGAAGATTTTAACATTAAAACTCTCTAATCAACTAAAATTGTTTTAAAATCAGAAACAAGATCTAGTAGTGTTAGCTACAACAGAAAAACAAATTTATAATGATGTTTCAAAGGATACATTGCGAAAGACAAAACAAGCAGGCACCAGACTAAGCTGATATTCATTTCCTGTGTGGGCTTCATGAAATTGTAGTAGACTTCAGTTACTAGATACACAACTGTAGCAGCCACTGTGAAATCCACCAGCCACTGGTATTCTGGAAAGTAATGTAATGCTGAAAAATAAGATTAAAAAAAAAAAAAAAAAAAAAACAACTCTTACCTAAGTTTTCACAAATGGCTTAGAAAGATTTTTCAGTAATTAATTAATTAACAATAGCTTAAAAACGCAGGCTGAAAATTCTGGCACCCCCAAATTAAATTTTAATACTCTGTAAATTAAACAATTAAAACAAACCTGAAATGATTGCCAAAGCTAAATTATTGTTAAAATTACTGCAAAATGAACCAGTATTTTCATACAGCTGATTAGTTATCTTTTATAGATAGCTTAATCAATACTGGTTTTTTTTTTTTAACAATCTAAAGAAGCTATGACAGCTTAACTTTAAGAATATAACTTGGTATAGAATAGTATACTACTTTTATATTAATTCTGTAAAGAAGGTTAAACTTTGTTAGTTATTAACTATACTAATGAGAGTGGTGATTTTAGAAGTTATCGCAGATTAAAATGATAAATGTACTTTTTACTTCCTCTTCTACTTCTGCAAGTAAAGCTGATGAAGCATCTGTCAATTGTCCCTAAAACCATATCCCTTCAATAAACTATTCCAAAACAAATGAAAACAAGCTATCCCATCCTTAAGAGTTTCCATGAAAATTGTTAACATTCTCTGAAAGTAAATGTGATTCCATTTCCCCTCATCACAGATATTTTGGCTTACATCTGCCAGTGTAGTCCAGCATACCACTCATTTTGTAGAAGGCCTCTTAAGATGTGGAAATAAGCCATGTACATACCCTTCCACTCCTTTGGGCTCATTGGCACATAATAAAATAATCTACACTGCTTTGGAAAATTTTAGTTTTAAATGTAATACTTGAGGACACTGTTAAAATTAGACGTTTATAGACAGCATTTAAAAAATACATTCAAATTAAAATTTATCTAAAATATCAAAACACACTAAACAAACTTACCATGAGGTAATAGTATAAAGTGCAACTTCCTTTTTCACTGAATAAATTCTTACGTGTTTCAAGTTAGTTTAATACTCTTAATTTACTTCAAGGTTTTTGTTGTGATGAACAATTTCTTAACATTAACCTGAAAGATTTATCCTCAAGTACTTGCAGAAGTGATATTTTCTACCCACCCCCTTATCCTTGGAAATCACCCAGTTGATTCTTTTAAGTAACTTTCTGGGAAGACAAACAAATTTTCTTTATCTGAAGGTTTTCAATTTTTATTAACAACTGAAATAAGCATTCTAATTCTTAATGCCTGTCCAAACATACAGGTTTCATACAAGAAACTAGCAGCAAACAGTCAAGTGATTTTCCAATGTTCTTATGTTCCTTAAGAGGGTCTTTTAGATAGGTGGTACAAATTGAGATAAAATTTCAAGTGTTACTGGGATATCAACAACACATTCAACAATAGTAAAAGTTCTACAAAGTCTGGGCTACAAATTTAACCTCGGTATCCCATTGCCTGTTACGTATTTAATATATATATATATATATATATATATATATATACATATATATATATATAATATATATATATGCCTTTCAATACAATACTGGAGTCAAAAGATAAGCACTATAATTAAGCTCCTAAAAACCTAAAGATCAGGCAGACAGCATTACACATACACACACACACACACACACCAACCCACAAATGCACCAAGTGCATTCACCACTGATTAAATAAAGCACATCCATTATGATGACTAGCTGAAAAGCTCTTGCTATTATGTAAGCAGTAAACTAATACCACAACAATAATTCTCAAAATTGTACAACAAAATAATGAAAGCCACATTACCTTAATCTTATTTTTTAAGTTCCTTCTAAGAGCCTAATTTTCACAAACTGGCCCTATAACACTAGCTATAACCTTAGCCAACTCATGTAACTCCTCTAGCTAACAGATTAACTAAAAATTGATAAATTATATATTGATATTTCACAAAACCTGAAGATGAGTTAATAGAGGGAAAGTATTTATGATACTCAATTTTAAGCTATTATTAAAATTAATGGGATGATAATTAGTCAACAGATAATAATCGTAAGTAAAAATGACAAAAATCTGTACTACAAATCAGGGTAGGAATATGTGCATGCTCTTTATACATGTCTTGTCAACATTTTATACAAATACATATTAAGAGGATTAGTTAAAACAAGTATGAAAATCAAGAATCAAATTGCTTTGAAACCTTTTAAATTGTGCACAAAAAATAATTTAACAGAAAAGAGTTTGACATATCCAGACTTTAACTGTATTAAATACAACTGATTTATGTTGCTCCTCAGTGACATCTGTGGGTTCTAGAATGCCTTCTCCCTTTATGTACATACAGTCTTTGTGGGTGCAGAGTCAACTTTCAAAACTGAAGTCAATTTGTATCACAAAATAATTCTGTAAGAGATGCTAGGTAAATGTATTAAGATTTGTCTGGGGTAGAGAAAAACACAACAAGAGTTGAATTATGTGATGATACTTAAAAAAACACTGCCAAAATTACCTTTTAAAAACACATTATTTAAATTCCTCATTTATTACGTTAAAGAGCAATTTTCAAACCTGAAGAAAAATCAGAACCACTTGGAGTTTTTCTAAAAATACATATTCCCAGAAGCCATTCAAGAATTACCACCTCTCTAAGACTAGGTATAGAAAATCATTTTTAAAAGAGCTGCTCAAGCAATGCTGATATATAGCTAGACTTGAAACTCAGTATTCTTTATCACATTAGATATCTTTTCTATGATTCAACTAATTTCATTTTAAATTTAAAATAATTACATTTATTATACAATTATGAATACTGCGATACAGGGAAAAAACTAAAACTTATTCAAAGATATCCAATGCGGAAGCATGCACCCTAAATAGTTTTAGGTAACTGATCCAGTTGATTATTCCAAAACACTTTCTGCTAAATATGAGCATAAATTGGAATTATTATAAATACAGATAATTAAATATCAATAAGCAAATGCATTTCTGCAAGGCATAGAGAACAAAAATTTGGAATTTGAAATAATGAAAACTATAACCTCAACATCAACTAGCTATTAAATAAGCTTGTGTGTGTCAGTTTCATCTGAAAATGGGAAAAATAATTTCCTACAAGTTAGGTCAACAGAAAAGATTTTCACTTCAAGTGATGTCATTTTGAACTTCCAAGTTCTTAAGGCAGATTTCATACTCTGAATAACAGACTTAGTGATTAGAAATACAAACCAAAAAATTTAGCCACAGCAGATAAAATGAAAGTACTTTCTCCAGCATAATATAAAGCTGAGATTTATAGAACACTTTACCAAGATTTTCCTTACCTAAAGTATCCACTTCTGTAACTGACTTTGTTTCTAGATGGAGATCAATATCCTTTGGAATGGTTAGTGGCTTACTTTCAATGTGACCATTATATTTCCTATAAAAATCAGACAAGTGATACAAAAAAACAAGTTAACTACACCGTTATCCAAGGGATTGTTAACAGACTGGTAACAAGTGAAATTTGAAATTTCGCAGTGAGAAAGCAAGCAGAGTTTCTACTATTTCATCAAAAAGGAGGAAGGGTACTCAAAAACAGTTTTTCAAAAGGGGAAGCTACAAATATAGATATAAATTATGTGCATAGAGATTACAAAGGAAAGAATTGCTAAATGAATGACAGGAAAATATTTGTTCACTTAGCATTCACCCCACTTCTCTTAACCACTCTTCTACAGATTTAAAGATAACCTTAACACCTCTTTCTTTAAGCACCAGAGCAAAAACAAATGAAGACAAGATGTATTACTCTTTGAAGAAATCTTAATAGATTTATGGGCATGAGAAATTAAGAAATGTGAAAGACTCATTTGAAGTTACTTTTACTACGAATTCACAGATGAGAGAAATCACAGAGATAAATCCTTCAGGTGCACATATATCATTCCCAAACTTATTTTTTAAGACAATCAAAACAGAAAGCAATAAACAAAGACCAAGAAAAAATTTTACATTCATATTCTTGAACAAACAGGGGCAACCTCAGTAAAAATACATGTAAAATGTAAGTGAATCAAAATATAATTATTACTACTAGGAATGAGAATGTCTTTACTTCATCTTTTTGCAAATATAAATTATTATAAAAATAAAACTGCTAACTACTTGGCATAATAAGAATTCAAATTTGTGTTAAAATAAACACCATACAAAACTTTTACAAATGCTGAATATGGTAGCTATGAATAGGTAGAAATGGAGTGGTAACAAATACACAAAACTAAAAACTAAGCTGTATTAAAAATCTTGACTTCTAATAGTTATTTGAACGTCGACAACTCATTTAATACTTCTCACCAATAACTTCCTCATTAGTAAAATATAAAACAAATTTATAGGTAATATTGAGGGTTGCTGTGTAGATTAATTAAACTACGTGTAAAAGTGCTTTGAAAACCATGTCTTAGGCAGGAATATTTTCTTTAAAGAACACAGATAACTTTGGGACACAGACAAGGAGGATTTAAACTTAACATTCCAACAAGCTTTAACATAAATTGTTAGTAAGTGAAATTTCATGTGAAATAATCATTAATATTTAAAGAATTTTTAGTACCTACAAATGCACTAGCCCAGGTTTATATAAATTTTATGATATATATATATATTGATATAGTTCACAACAATCTGTTGTCACCATTTTATAATGTATTTAAGTTATTGTTTCAGGTTCTAAAAAGTTCTCCCCACCTGAGGAAGCCAAGGTCCACCACTCAAAAAGGCAAATTATCCAACCCTTGAGAATTCAATTAAAATAGTAACAAGTTGTCATTTTAATTTTATATTCTTTACGTTTAAAAGGAAGTAGAATAGAGTTACTGAGCAAATCACATGTTCACTATCTTATTTGCTGTATCATATGCTGTACAAAAACGTTATTTTCTACTCAGGAGGGTAAAATTAATATGTAGCAGAATTTACCTTTATAGAGATCGTATTTGTTGTGTTTAAAGAACAATACAATGAAATACCACACAGAAGATAGCAGAAAAAAAATTTTAAGTTGGAGAGGTCCTTTAAAATTACTGTTTCTTTTTTCCATATATAAGACTGTTATAGGTTCATTTAAGTGAGATGTATTAACAAGTGTTTTGTTCATAAACTTTGACATGATATTCAGCAGCAGAAAAGGAGCTAAGAAATTATACTGTTCATCCCTTCATTTCAAAAAGTGGGTTAATGTACCCACTTTTGAAGGGTAGCAAAACTTGGAAAAGAACTGAAGCCAACAACCTCTATAAGTTGTATGTAAAAAATGGCTACTGCCAGTCAACTCCACCCTCCATTTTTAATATGATTACACTGTTTTTATAATTTAAACACAAAGAATAAAATTAACAATTCTTAATAAGAATCATTCTCCTGTGTTCATATGTTGATTACTAGATATTACATTTTTTAAAGGACAATTCAGTAATATTTCCAATCACAGGTTTTGATCTCAAATTTATCAACTACTTATAGCAGGATCAATAAATGTCCCTGTAAAGTAAAAAAAAAAAATTCTATAGAAACAGATATTTACATATAGATAATTATGTCAAATATTTAGTACTTTATAAGCTCAACAATATAACTTACCTATCTTTCTTGCTTTTCCCTTTATGTTGCTTCCCTGCAAGAATCCTCAGTTCTTCCTCTGTAGGATGTTGATACCATCTCAAACTAAGGGGAAAAAACATAGTCCTTTTGAGTAAAGCAACTAAAATCATCACCAGAATTACTCACTTATTCTACAATTTTAAAGATACTGAAAATGTGGAAATATCTACTCTGAAATATGCTACTGTTTAAAAATTAAAAAGATTAGACTCAAATCCAGGAAACACTTACCAAGCACTTACTAGATGCCAGATTCTGCAATGCTGTCTGTAAGATATTTGTTTTAACTGGCAACTTATTAATATATTTTAAGATTAAATAATTTACTATTAAAAGTAAATAGAATGAATTTTACAGTCAAGTCAGCAGGAACATATTAGAATTCCTCACCTAGCCTTCAGTTTATAGAGAGAATTGAGAGCTGTTTTAAAGAGCCTTTTGAATGCCTTCAAAACTGTAAGTACTCTGCTTTGCTTTCCTATCTTGCCCTCCTTTAATTTAACTTGGAAAATTCTCAGTTTATGGGCATGACAATTAGAGTAAATCATTGTATTTCCAAAAATTATTGTATTTCCAAAACAGTACACGTACCTATATTTAACCTTCTTAATTTAGGGTTCCAAAAATAACAATCAGCCACCTAAATTTGATAGTCTGGTCTTATCTCAATACACCCAATCCACTTGCTGACATTAATTGCTCTTTAATTCTTAAAATCTAAACACTGTTTCCCTCCATTCAACAACCTTAGTTCAGCATATCTTTTTCCATAGTTCTATCACAAAACCCTCGAAATGGCCTCCTATGCATCCTGATCCTACCTTTACTTGTTTCTCCATAATGGAAATCTTACAAGGAAAATACCTATTTAGATCCTACTCGGGGGCCCTTCCTGGTGGCACAGCGGGTTAAAGCACAGCACTAAGAAGCTTAAGTCACTTCCATATGAGTTCAATCCCCACCTGCCCCAAGGAGATCCACATGGTGAGTCAGACCTCTCCTGACCCGCCCACTGCTCCCCTCAGCAGTGTACTTCGTCAATCTGCCTGTTCTGCTCCCCACTCTGTCTCTGGTGAATCCTCTCACCCTCCGCATCTCTGGCCTGTACCCCACTTCTGTATGAATGAATAAATTAAAAAAAAATCCCTCTCATTTAAAGTAAAGCAATGAGTAAGACAGTCTATTAACAAGCTCCTGTTCGTATTCAAAAGGAAAAAGACCTATATTGCCAAATCTTACATTTTTCAATTATAAAAGTCTAGATTTTTAAGCCAAAATAGCTGTTTTAAGAAAACTAAAAATCGTTAACAACTGATTTGCTCTCATTAAGAACAATGCAAAAACTCACAATTTGAGTAATGACTGTAACTGATGATATTAAAGAATTAAAGTCTCATAATTTGCAAAAAAACTCAAATTTTTTACAGATATGCACTGAAATATTTATGTATGCAATAATAAAATCTGCTACAAAATAAGCTGGAGGAGGAAAGATGAAGGGAACATAGTGAAACAAATTTGGTCACCAACATTGTGATGAATACACAGAAGCTCATTATACTCAATATATACTGATTATATCATTCTGCCTATTCTTTGTATAGGTATGACAATTTCTATTAAAGTAGTAGCACACATTAAAAGGCCCAAATGTTTAATGGTTGTGATCTACTGTTTCCACAGCCATTCATGACCTGACCATAGTGTATTTCCTCTAGACTTATCTAAATTGCCCACCTCCTACCCACTTATAAATGTTTTTATTCCCTCCCACCCCACTCTTTAATGACTATGGATTGGAGAGTTCAAGGTAGGCACACTATTCCAAATAAGAGAACTTAGAAATTTAGAGGCATTTTTAGGTCCAGTGCAGTTACTGGCTCCTTATTTGAACATTAAACATGATAGTTCAGTTACACTAAATGTCATTTTATTCCACAAACTCAGTTTTTGTTCTCTCAACTATCACTCCTGTGCCTAATTTACTTTTCACTATTTATAAGATAGTCTTCCTTGGTCTTTGCCTAGCTCCTAAAACAGAGTTTCAAAAGCACTTGGGTCTTTCTGAGTGATAAGCAGCAGCTATATGCTAATGAGATAACTAAAGGTATCTTCAGGAAGCTGGCTGCCAGAAGTCACCCATGTGACTTAGAGTCAGGACTTTTAGATACCCAACCTCCAAGGAGGTTACATGGCTAAGACACTAAAATCTCATGTGGTCAGTGATTTAAATCATACCTATGTAATGAAATTCCATAAAATTTTTAGCTACTAAAAGTCATAGGTAATTCCTGGTAGGTCAACACATGGGTGTACCTGGAGAGTGACAAGCCCTGACAATCCAATTAGAAGATATGGAAACTGAGTTCCTTCACAAGCTTTTCCCAATGTACATCCTTTATAATAAAACTATAATTGTAGATATAATATTATACTGAACTATAGACATCTAGTTTACTATAAAACCTAATGAGGTCATGGAAACACTCAATGTGTAGCTTGTAACCAGCTGGTCAGAAGTCTGGATGATCTGGGTATCTGAAGAACTTGAAGCTAGCAACTGAAGCAGGATAGTCTTAGGGGTGATTTTATCTTCAACATTAGAGTCTAAGCTAACTCCAGATAGCTGGTATAAGATCAGACGACTTAAAACAGAACACCTGCCTAACTGAAAGTTCTTAAAGAGTGAAGATTTTTTGACTCAATTTGCTACACATAATTTAAAACTGGTACAACTTACTGGCAAATAGTAAGTACTCAAAAATGAACAACAAACCAAAATGAATTCAGCTTTCCTTTTGTTTTAATAATATGTCCCAACCTAAATTATAATGAGTGTGGGTGAGGACAGACTACCAAAAATTTTGAACCAAGTCTAGAATTTTAACTTACAGTCAATGCGTGTTATTCGCGGTAGTAGTTAAGTTCTATAAAGTCTCCGCGAACACTGAACCATTGTTCCTAGGGGAGATACAGGGTTAGGTTCCTGAGAGCCTTTGGTCACAGTATTTTCATCAATAATAATACACAACTTTGATTTATGTGGATTTTTGTTTAAAGACAACTTATTTAATACACACTGTTAATGCATTAACATTAAATTCATGGCCAACAGCATTGTAACTTATGCCTGAACAAAGCTTACCTAATTTCTATAATTTTCAGTAGAGTATTTCCTGAGTTCTGTGAATCATTACAGTAAATTTTTTTCTCTTTGGTACATCATAGCCTTTTTGCACTTAGGAACACTCGAGAGCACTTCAGGACTATGCTTGAAGATTATTTTAAATGGCAAAATCATCAAAATAAGCAAACAATGTAAAAACATGGCACTAAATAAACCACAAAAAGGACACTTATATGCAATATGAAAGTCAAAACAAGAAGGTATCAACTGAACATGAGTATCAGGCCAGTCAAATTTTTTGCCACTCTTTATATGTCTATAGACAGCCTTGAACGTATCACAAGTATAGATTTTAGGATTACAAATTTCAGCAAGCAAGCAAATCACAAATATAGAATCCATAAGTGATGAATGAGTACATATCATTTAGAAGAACACTTAAGCAATAACTCACTTATAAAAACTAAGATTAGTTGTTTAGCTTTGACAAGCAATAATCCATGAAAGAACTCTTTACAGGAAAATGCTTTACATTTAGAGACCTATAATTATGAAATGTTTTAAGACCCTTGAGACTCCTTTCTAGGATCAATTTTCTTTTTAAAATATGCTCAAGTTTGTTTGATCTTATTTAGTGAATCATTTTTCTAAAATGGATTATGTTTATTACAGTCCTTACTGGAAAACTCAGCTCATCTTCATTAGTAACAATTACTGTTCAAAGCCAGAAACTAAGGATGCTGGATACTTTTAGGGCCACTTATTTTCTAGTCTGTTACTCATCTATCTATCCATTCATTCATTCATTAACACTTGTGGAGGATACTGGGGATAAGTACTCTGCTAGGCAAAGGAATAGCAATCTCCTGCTTTTTTTTTATCTTAATTACTCTATTTGGGGAATAACATAGTCCAAAAAAGGACAGAAAAGCCATAAGTTACCATATCACAAAACAAGTACCAAATGGTAAGAAGGAGAGCCAAAGTATTAGATGAGGAAAGTACCAAGTGGTAAGAATGAGTGTGAAGTATTAGATAAAGAAATCTCTCTAAAAAGGCATTTACCAAGCAACCTTAAGGATGAGAACAATGAAAGAAGATTCAAGGCAAAGACAGCTGGTTTCAGAAACACAAAGGCACAAAAGAACAGACTACTACCGTAACCAATAGGCCAAAGAGGCAGTAATACAACATGCAAGAATAACATGAGGGAGGTTGAAGCAACAGAAGGGAAACAAAACATGCAATGTCCATGGTCATAATGTAGAGTTTAGATTTTATGCTAAAATAATGCTCTCAAAAGTAAAGGAGAGAAATTTAATTTCACTTCACTGATAGATCTCTTGCTGCCCTGCAAATTAGAGGGAGGCAAGAATTGCAAGGAGAATAGACTGAAGTATGTTACCTGTATTTCTGATTTGTGGGAGATAGTGCATTTTTGGAGGAAATAATACATGGTAGAAGAGTAACAGTTAATAAGAAAATGAGAAAACAGAGTTTAAGGAGACAATAAATGTTAACAATTCTGGCTGTAAAGGAAATAGGAACAGACTCCAAAGTAAGATATCAATATGGAAGGGAGGCTTGGCTGAGAATCTTTTATATTCAGCAAGTGTAACTACTTTTTTAAAAAAAGATTTATTTATGCATACAGAACTGGGGTATAGGCCAGAGGTGTAGGGGGTGAGATGATTCACCAGAGACAGAGTGGGGAGCAGAACAGGCAGACTGACGAAGTACACTGCTGAAGGGAGCAGCGGGCAAGACAGAAAAGTTCTGCTGCGTCATGTGGGTCACCTCCAGGGCGGATCCAAGTGTAACTACTTTTAATGGAAGCTCTTTAAGAAAAAAAAGTGTATTAAACTGAAATAATCTAACAGAAATCAAGCAATTAATCAGAGACAATAGTCAAAAAAACAAAGTGTGGTAAAGGTCAGAGGGAATGCAACTACAAAGCATACTGAATTGGGTGCTAACAGACAGGGCATATTTCCAAAAGCAAAAATTAAAATGCATAAACATTTACAAAAGAAAAGGGACTGCACATGTAGCTAAAGTTGAGGGTTTGGTGGTATGAGGATGAGAAGAGATGAGCTGTAGTTTTAAAAACATACGGTTAAGAATGACAACATTTGAAAAAAGTAGGCTGAGAAAGGGTACATGTAAGTGCTGGGCAATATAGAGGGGTTATCTAAGGTCTGAGATCATGAATTCAAAGTAAAACCTAGAAGTACAGTGGCACAACAGTCAGTGCTTTGTACACAGTATCATTCCATACATTTGGCTCCCATTCACTATACTTTAAGTTCTCATCTCAATTTTTAGTCTTTTTCTTTGCTATTAGTTTGCATGTCTACCTCAGCAAAATGACTTGCAATCTGCTTGCAACAGCTGCACAATGCCCTTCTACTATGAGTTTGAAAGACAGATATAAACATTTATTAGCTTTAGAAATCTATGTAGCAGTTAATTATAATGGTCACAAAAATACAATTAGAGAAAAGCGTGTTATGTTAAGTAAAAGGAACACAGGTAAAATTGTACATACAGTATAATTACAAACACTAAGGGAAAATATAAAAGATTAGATGGAAGAAATACAACAAAACTTATACAATTATTATCTTGGTGGATGGGAATGCAAATTCATTACCCCTTATTTTTCCTTTTCATCAATTTACTATTTTTTCCTACATCACAGGTACATATTGTGTTTGTAATAGAAAAAATAAAGTAAATTTGGAATAATAGGATGTTACTTAAAAACTGAACTTCTTCCGTGTAAGTCAAATACATTAATTTCAGAGTATTTCATGACATTTACCTGAACTATTCAGTGGTTCTCACTTATGTTCACATTCTCAGCAGTGTCTCAAATAACAAAGCCAACCTGATGTTATATGTCACTAAATTACTGAAGTAATTCTTTCAATGATTTTCTTCTATAAATCTCTTACATAAAATATAGTACAGCCTTTTTACTGTTCAACAGCAATGAAAACAAAAAGCATCTGAAAATATGCTATGTATTGATTTACTCTTTAAAAATATTACGCAGCAATGCCATTTGAAGCAAACCTACTTTAAAAATATCCAGAAGTAAAAATTTCAGAAAATAAAAATCTAACTATACAAAAGCTTAGTACAGAGAGCAAACTAAAACATTTTAATACATAGTCAAGCAAAACTCAACACACACAAGTAAGGGGAAAAAAAACTTCTGGGGAAACAAAATCATGTAATACCTATAAAAACTTTCAGTATATGAGGCTACACACACACACACACACAGTCTCATTATCCATTGTTACTGTACATATATAGTCCTTTGTTGCGTATTGGTAATTTAAACAGAGTATGTACGTTCTGGTGCTGGCAGTTAAGACAGCTAAGGCAAGGAGAGCAAGGGCTCAGGCATTCCATCAGCGCAGTAGCTGAGGGTTTAAACCTTTCCCTTAGATCATAAGTCCCACCTACTGTGCATCTGAATAGTAGGCTTCTTTCACCAAAGGGAACTTGCATTCTTAGATCAGGCAACATGCAAAAGAGAACAGGCAACAAGAGTCAGAACAATTGAGGATGAAGGTGTTATTACACCCTCTTTAGCCAATATAAGATGAAACAAATCAGAATAAATCCAACCATAACATTTTCGATGAGGGACATAGGAAGGGAAGTTGCAGACCAAAGAGAAGAGCCTAGGGAGATAAAGGGGTAGAGATTTTAGCTAAACAATCAGGAAAATGGGAAGCAGGTCAGCAAGGAAGCTATTATATAAAGACAAAGCAAAATCCTACTCGTCATGCAAAACCCACTATTCAAATGTACGAAGAACATAGCCTATCACTTACCTCTCCATGAAAAGAGGGGCCAAGCAAACTTCAAAACAAAAAGGAACTTTAATTACAATAGAAAGTAGAGAATACTTTAGCTAGAAATCAGTGGTGTGCTGGACATGATAAAGAACTAACATCTTCATGCAACTTGAGAAACTGTTGGAACAAGTATTTCTTGTATTATAGAAGAGCAGTTCACACTAAAGGTAAACAGAAACCAGTTTCCCATGACTTTACTCCCCTTGGGGAGGGAGGGAAGAATACATCATAGCACTAAATTTTTCACACTGAGTTTTTCAATTTCAGTAATAAATGCTTACAGGTTAAGGGCAGAAGAGCTCTTGATACTAAGTTCTTGTTACAGCAGGAATTCTATCAACAAAATCTGATGTCATATAAAAAAAGATTATATTTTCTAAAAAAAATATTTCTAGAAAAACTGGGAGACTACAAAGTTTTTGTCATTTAATATGGTATATATTTAATCTCAAATGGTAAGGCTAGAGATATAATTTGAGCAATAAGTTTCTTAAACTAGTGTTTTAGTTGGCATGTTTTTTATATTAAAATCAATACTGCTATGCCTTTTGATTTAAATTAAATGATGACTGTAGTCACAGAGAAGACAAAAATAGTAAGTGAAGAAAAACCACATACTACCTATAACCTGAAAAGTATCTTTTAAAAGATTCAGTACAACTAGAAGAAAAAGATAGAAAAAAAAATTACTACACAAATTGCTAACTGAAGTCACAGTTTGTAGAAAAGTTTTTACTTGTCTCCGCCACTCAGTTCCAGGATAAGGTCTAGAGTAGATGAACAGTTATAAATTTAGTACTAGAATGTGAAGTAGACTTTGAAGAGACCTGAATCTATTCCATTTCTTAGTATACAAATGCAAATAAAGTTGTTTCATTCTTAAAAAGAGAAATTCTTTAAAAACACCTATATTAAATTCACCATTTGTAAGTAAAATGAAAACTACAACTTCAAACCTCCCTTATACTTTGGCAGAACTAATTACAAGGTCTCAGACTATGTCACATAGGCAGAAATAAGGGTTTTTGTTTTTTTTTTTTAAAGATTTATTTATTTGTGCATACAGAACTGGGATGCAGGCCAGAGGCTCAGGGGCAGTGAGAGGCTTCACCAGAGACAGAATGGGGAACACAACAGGCAGATCAAGGAAGTACATTGCTGAGGGGAGCAGTGGGCGGTCAGGAGAGGTCTGCCACGCCATGTGGTCACCTCCCAGGCAGGCGGGAATCGAACTCATGAGGAAGCGGCTTTAGATTCTCAGTGCTGTGCTTTAAACTGCTGCGCCACCAGGGAGGGCCAGAAATAAGGTATTTACTTCTAAGCATGGGCCACAGAATCACTTGAAAGATTTGCAGTTCAATTCTTCACCTGCTAACTGGCACAGCATCTAACAGAGTGCTCCAAGATAGCAGGAGAAACAGAGGAGGCACAAGAAAAGAAGCAGCCTAGAATATCTTCAAGCCTAGAAGTCTTGAAGGATAGCTGAATACCTGAATTACCATTTTGTGAAAGATTAACCAGGACTGCTGCCTAATTCTTCTCTGATGCCTCAGTTTGATCCAGATTTCTGAATGAGAATCCTTAATGAAGTTCCCTGAGCTTTATGAGATCCTGATATATGCCAATGCATCTCCTCCCCTACTTAGCTCAGGCTATATACATCCAAATGAGGTAACAGTGACACAAATTTTGTCACTATGAAGCTTTACAACATTGTAAATGCAACTAACAGAATGAAAGCAAGGTAGAGACCATGCAGATTTTTAACAAAATTAGACATGTACACTACTAGTGACAGCATATAAATTATTAAATAAAAGCTTAAAAATGCTATCCAATATTTTAATATTAAAAATTAGGTTGCGAGTTAATAAGCAAAAATCGCTATTTCTTCTACAAACTGACTTCAGGAAAATGGCAAGTTTACTAATTAAGTCAAAATAATAGAATTAGGTACCACTTTACACCCTCCATGCCAAAGGAGACAAAGGTAGATGACAGGTCTAGACAAAGGTTTATTTTATATGACACAGAAAGAAACCATAACTTAATAGAAATACATGTACATTTACAAGTTGAGGGTATACTACTAGTGAAATAAACATGAAGACAATACATGCAAAAACTAAAGTTTTTCCCACTATATTCACAACTAACCTATTGTGTATTTACACATTTATTCACTAAAGCAGTTCTTAGAAGTAGTTTTATTCAAGGCCCACTATACTCCCAACCTATTCTAAATTAGTCACAATTTAAGAAGTTTGTGTGGACCTCTCAAATTCCAGTAAGCATTTTATAGATAATAAAAATTGTCCTAGATTTTTTTCTTTCTCTAATTCAGCATTATCATATAGTTTAAAGTGCAAATTATCATTTCTGGTAAGTAGTTTTTACAGGAGCAACTTAAGGAAAATTTCCTCTTTCTGAATATAAAAACTGTATAATTTCATATCATAAAAAGTTGGTAGAACAGCAACTATCCCTAAAGGGTAAATCAGTGATCCTATACTACAAAGTCAGGCAATAATATTCAGCAATTTGGCTTACATGACCTAAAAACTTCAGCATTAAAATAAAAGGCAGATGATATTAAAAACACAAAATAAAATAGGGGGGAAAAGCTAACTAGACCAGAGAAGTAAGATTACTAGAACCTGCTTGTATCTTCGGAATCTGAGTTGACACTAGAGATAGCATTTATTAATACTAAAGTTAATTTCCTAACAAAAGCAAGTTAATATCATATGTTAAAAAAACCTGTCAACTTTATCTTACTTTTAAAGAGTGAGCTCCCCCTGGAATTATGTAAAACTTAATGACACATATTCGCACAATTTAATTCTTTAAAACATTATTCCATTATTAATAAAGAAAAGCTGATTTTCAATCTTTAAAAGATTCAGTACAATTATAGGAAAAAGGTAAAAAAATTAAGAAGCTGATTTTCAATTTTCTTCAGCTTTTACTAATGAATATAAGATTTACAGAAACAAATGGAAAGCAGATTATGTAAAAACATGTAAAACTGCCCTACAGCTAAAATGAGAAAAGACTGTCAAGACATTTAAAGTCCAAAAGAGATATGGAAGTCTCACTAGTACATCATTACAAATAGAGTTTAAACGTGCAATTCTTGGCAGAAAATAAGCTACTTTAGTGTGTTTTACCTATTTATTAACTAGATTCACTTATTTAGAATTAATGACAATTCACCAAGCTGATCTTTTACCCTTTCACGATCAATGAGAAAAGGTTTTGCTAAATTAAAAACAATAAACAATATTGGACAGAATATAAGCCTACATAGTTAAAAAACAGCCCAAGCATTTGAATACTATAGAATAGTATTTTTCTGCATTTAAAATTGATGTATACAAAGTTAAAGCAGGGCCTCCGGATTAAATGTTATCATCACTGAGACCTGAATTCTATCCTCCAATCCAGGAGGGAGCTAACCCATATATGGCACAAAAAACCTCTCCTGTCTTACCCACTGCTCCCCTTAGTAATGTTTTCAGTAAATCTTCCTCTTGTGTTCCCCACTATGTCTCTGGTGAATATACTCACCACCACATACCTCTAGCCTACACCCCAAGTTCTTCAACACACATAAAAGTCCTTTACCTTTACTAAATAAATAAAAAGTATAAGACATAGAGAAGAATATGAAATATTAAAAATAGAAAAGAAATTCTTTAAAGGAATCTATAAGTTTTCATTACAAGAAGAAAACTTTTATTTTTTTCTTCAACTTTCTTTTCTTTAAACTATACCTATGTAAGAAGAATGTTAGTTGAAGTTAATGCTGCAATCAATCATAATACATGAAAGAGAGTCCAAACCATGATGTTACATATGCCTTAAACATATGCAGTGATCTATAGCATTTATAGCTCAATAAAACTAGTAGGGAGAAAATTGAAATTTTGCAGATAGCATGGTCTTGGATAAAGACTTGTCCTGCAGTGTATGAAATCATTAGGAGGATGAAAAGCTATTGTTTTCTAACTTCAAAAGGTCTACACACACCAAAAAAAGGATACATTAAATCAAGCAACAGAATCTGATTATTTATTGGAGATGAATATTAGAGTGAAATCATACTGACCATACCAAATATATTTATCTTTCACGTTACACAGGATTTTGGCGTGCATTTCTATGTGCAGTTTCCTGCTTTGGCCTCATTATAACTCTTACACTTAACTTTAATTACTTTACTGTATACATTTCTGCAAGTCAACCATGCTCCTTTGTGGAAGGAGTGACTTATAGTGCAGTAACCCTACAAAATAACTTCCCCCATTCTGTACTAGAGTTTAAAATTCTTTGCAGTAGAACAAAGAAACCCTAATGCTCATCATAAACTCTCAATTGTCATTAACAACAGTATATATGCACTGAGTCATTTCTCAAACAATTTATAGTCTCATCCCCTTGCTGATGAAAACTTTTAAAAGATGATTAGGAAAATTACATGGTATTTTCAGCAGTCATGGACAGAATGGGACAGGGAAGTGAAGGAAATGAATTCTTGAACATGACCTCATTATTTCTGTGCTAAATATAAACTATTAATATCTCAAGAAAAATAAGAAATCTAGATTTTTCTAGTAACTTTCCTTTGTCATGTTTTTAGAAGATAGGAGTTAGTGCTTAATTTCTAGGAAGTTATTCTGACAAACTAAATATATTTAAAAGTGCCAGTCATAATCAGCCTACCTCACCTTACCTGCCATTACAGAGTAGCCATCGAGCAAGAGAATAGTGAGGTATAATCTTCTGCATGACACTGGCCATCACCATGGTAACGACCAGCTGTATCCCTATCACACCCTGTGCAAAAACAAAACAAAACAAAACAAAATAAAAACCAAGTTTAGCAATGAATAAATTTAGATTTCAGGACAATGCTGGAAATAGTCTCCACACATTTTGAAGGTTACACTTTAAAAAAGATAATTTTACTAGTTACATTATTCTGGCAGTTAGGTGTCCAAGACCATGTTTAAACTTAAAATATTGATCTCGTGGACCCTCCCTGGTGGCGCAGCGGGTTAAAACACAACACTAAGAAGCTAAAGCCACTTCCGCATGAGTTCGATTCCCGCCTGCCCTGGAGGTGACCACATGGCATGGCAGACCTCTCCTGATCTGCCCACTGCTCCCCTCAGCAGTGTACTTTGTCGATCTGCCTGTTCTGCTCCCCACTATGTCTCTGGTGAAGCCTCTCACTGCCCCTGAGCCTCTGGCCTGTACCCCAGTTCTGTATAAACAAATAAATTAAAAAAAAAATTGATCTCATGTCATAATCCCCTACAAGTTACCAAAGGGTGATATCCAAGTGAAAAATTTGGCACACACATTCAAAATCCATTCTCATGAAATATTCCTATTATGTAACGGTATCAAAATGAATTGAAAAGTAGTGATCTTTTTCACCCTGCTCTAAACGTAATCTTTTTTACATATTTAAAACACTAATTTGCCAAGTTATAAAAGCAGTACGTGTACTTTCTAATTCTAAGGTGGTAGCGACTGATTAAAGAGCATTAATTATATTAAATGTAATAGCAAAAAACTGTCCTGAAGTCACCAGAAAAGTAAATTTAACTCATGTCATCCTCACAAATTTACAGCCACTGGATCTGTTAAAAAAAAAAAATCATAAAAATCCCTGTTTGCTATGTTCAATCCCTTTCCTCCTGTTCTTTGGGATAGCTAATTCAAATCTTCTCCTATTTCTGCATACTTTGAACCTCCCCACCCCAATGTCTAACTCTCCAACTTAGTAGAGGACTCTGTTTCATAGGAAACAACCATCACCACCACCCTCACAGTTAACCTGTGAATGTACCAGTCTTCTGCATTATCTAAGAAAAGAGTATCTTCTATATACAGCAAGCCCGTCTCCGAGCTTCGTATCCACGTGCTCTTTAATTTTTCAAAAACCACAACCACTGAATAACTAGCTCTCATTCTTTAACTTCTCTTCTCTATTTAAATCCTTATCAGCACAGCAACATCTATAACTCCTCTGTCATCTTTCTAAAATATAACACTTTCCTTTCATTCTATAGCCCTTCCCTTCTTCATATTTACAGTCGTTTTTAAAAAATGTGTTCCCACAATTTCTGTTTTTTCATATTCTCATGCAGTCCTCATATGACTTCTGCTTTAGCCCACTCCATTCAAACGCCTACTACTATCATGTTCACTTTTTCTTGCCAAGTTCTCTCTCTTTGTCTTAAATCTCAGCAGCTATCCCATTAAAGTCTACCACATTTCTTGTTCTACTGGCTCCTTGATGACCAAATCATATACTTTTGCTGGCTCCTCCTCTAGCCAACTCCAACAAAAAGGCTGATTTCTACATAAAAACCAATATACCAAATAAGTAAACTAAAAACTCCAAAAATGCTTATGAAGTGGCAGTAAAGCACAATGGTTTAAGAGCTAGGACCCTGTTTCAAACTCCCAGAGATATAATCCAAAGTCACAGTAGTATGAACATTCTGTATCTTTGTCTCCTCTTCCATAAAAATGAAGCTAATAACTCAACCTACCTAATCAAGTTCTGATTAAGAACTGTTTCTGGGAGGGTGTAAAGTAAACGGTACCTTCATGGGAATGTAGACTAGTCCACCATCTCTAGAAAACCGTATGGAGGTTTCTCACAAGACTATATATATATACATATATATATACATGGTGCCCCAGCAATTCTACCCCTAGCAATCTACCTGATGAATAAAAAAAATACTGATTTGAAGGGTAATGTGCACACCTATGTTTATTGCAGCACTACATACAATAGCCAAGCTATCTATGGATGCAACCTAAGCACCCAAAAACAAATGAATAGGTGAGTAGATTGATGGAATATTACTCAGTGATCAAAATGTGACAACATGGATGGAGTTGGATAGGATTATGCTAAGTGAAAAAAGTTAAGACAAAACACAAATACCAATGGTGTTGCTTATATCTGGGATAGAGAAAAACAAAGTTAAAACTTAAAAAACTATGCTTTCAATCCAATAGAAGAATGAACAAGAACAGCTCAAAACAAGGAATAATAATACAGAAGGACCAAAATGGCAAATGTAGGTGCCA
>NW_004567108.1:28455343-28456531 GCF_000260355.1 Condylura cristata | reverse complement strand
AAAAAAAAAACTATGCTTTCAAAGCTGATCACAGAGCTGAGAAAAAAGATGAGGAGATGGGAAGGGTCAAGAATAAAGTGGGGAGAGAGCACAAATGGGTTACGATAATGGGTGCTCTGGTGGTGGGTATACAACAGCAACTACACCTGTATTTCCAAATTACTAACAATGATGTAAACCAATGGTACTTCAATAAAACAAAAAATTTAAGCCGAATAAAAATATCTGAAACATAATAGAAATGTACACACCACCAACATATAACAAAAATTTTCACAATTAAGAAAAAAATTGTGCCTGATACAAAGTAGTCAATATTTTCAAATGCTATTTGTTGTTACCGTCATTGTTATTGTATAACACTATTAGCTAAAGGATAACATTTTTTCTTAAAATTAAAAAATGGTGTTCTCCCTAGTGGTGCAATGGGTTAAAGCACAGCACTATGAAGTTCTCAGAAGCCACTGCTGCAGCAAGAGCCAGGGAGCTGCTTCACATGGTATGGCAGACCTTTCCTGACCTGCCCACTGCTCCCCTCGGCAGTGTATTTCAATAGACCTGCCTGTTCTATTTCCCACTTTGTCTCTGGTGAATCCCTCACCCCACACACACTTCTGGCCTGTACCCCAGTTCTGTAAGCATAAATAAATCCTTAGAAAAAAAATTCAAAAACGGAGGCCTTTCCAAAAATGACATCATGGTTTGTTTAAGTGATAAAAGTCTAAAACAAAGTTGAAAAATATTTATTTTCCATGGCAGTAACAAACTGTTCACTTAATTGTTCTTCACTGTAACAGATTTGCTACTATGTTGTGGGATGCCAACAGTGAGTGGAAGAAGCTGTGTTTGTGTGATTAATTTGTCTGTGAACTTAAAACTGCTGTAAGAAGCAAAGCTAAAACTGCAATAAAAAAACAAAGTTAAAGAAAAATAAACAACAATGTCAAAAAATGTAAAAAGTGTTTTCAAAAACTACCTCAACAATGATTTTACAGTGAATGGTTTATTGCCTTAAAATCTAGCAATTGGGGCCCTCCCTGGTGGCGTAGTGGGTTAAAGCACAGCACTGAGAATCTGGAGCCGCTTCCGCATGAGTTCGAGCTTCCGCATGAGTTCGAGCTTCCACATGAGTTCGATTCCCGCCTGCCCCCGAGGTGACCACATGGTGTGGCAGACCTCTCCTGACCC
>NW_004567108.1:28442795-28454382 GCF_000260355.1 Condylura cristata | reverse complement strand
TCGATCTGCCTGTTCTGCTCCCCACTCTGTCTCTGGTGAAGCCTCTCGCCGCCCCTGCACCTCTGGCCTATACCCCTCAGTTCTGTATGCATAAATAAATCTTTAAAAAAAAATACGTAACAATTTATTAGAGTATAATAAGCTCCTTCACAACAGAAATCATGTTACAGGTATTATATGGCATTTCAGAAGACTGATTATGGAAGACAAACACGGTGTGAAGTGATGAAATGGGGAGAAAGGGTATCTTACAGAACTCTCTCCTCTTAGTCCAAATCACTGAGTATAGTGAGATATTGCTACTGAAGATACGAAAGCAAAAGCAAACAATCAGCAAAATGGATTGACTAGCATTAGGAATATCAATGAGATTTCTACAGTAATCCAACCAGAAATGAAGTTTTAAATTCCAGAAACACTCTGGTATAAGAAGTGAAATGTGTTGTAAGATACTGTTGCAGATTTCAGACTGAAAACCCAGAGAAAGGCAGACACACCTCTTAAAACTGGCATCTTCTGGGCCCTCCCTGGTGGCGCAGCGGGTTAAAGCACAGCACTAAGAAGCTTAAGGCCACTTCTACATGAGTTCAATCCCCGCCTGCCCTGGAGGAGATCCACATGGCGTGGCAGACCTCTCCTGACCCGCCTGCTGCTCCCCTCAGTAGTGTACATCATCCATCTGCCTTTTCTGCTCCCAGCTCTGTCTCTGGTGAATCCTCTCACCCTCCACATCTCTGGCCTGTACCCTGGTTCTGTATAAATAAATAAATCTTTAAAAAAAAAAACTGGCATCTTCTCAGTGTTATAGATATTGCCTAAAAACTGTTCAATGCAAAGAGTAACTTCACTCCATCCCTTTTCTATGCCATTTCCACATTTAAAAATGAAGTTAATAGTACCTTCTCAAATCCTCATGCATCTAATGTATTAAATATATAATGGAAGTATTTGTCCAACCTTCTAATAGAAGTCAAGAGGTCTTTTCCATAATATTTCTAAGGAACAATATTATGTCTACCCCAATACAAGACTCTATGTAATCTTATGGAGAGGTAATTTTAGAATAACTTCTTAAAATTTTACAGAATTATGTATTATCAACTCAATACATAATATTAAACAGATTAATTTTGAGACATTATCATACAATAGACAATTACAGTGTTTAGGGATTAACACTGAAATATAAATTATTTAATTCATTTACTAAGAAACATAACCATTTGAAATTTATAAACAAGCCACTCTAACAACCTGCTTTTACTGTCTAAATGAGCAGTAACTTTATTTAAAAAGAAAAATTGTGACATGCCTAACTTAAAAATCAAATTTCCTGAACATTTTGTTATTTTCAATTAATAGAGAATGTTTAAATTTAACCATAAACAAACATAAACTTTCCAACAGACCACTGCTAAATTGAGCAGAGATGCAGTAAAACTGCAAAGTCCATCATGGCTGAAATCTAACACACAACCATATGGGTCATTGACTCAAGTAGCTTTAATGGTTTTATTAACACTTCAAAACAATAACTTGACCAAAGAGATGGTTTCTGTCTGGATTCATTGCCCCTAGGCCCTCACTCTCTATAACTAGAATTGGGGAGTGTCATTTATGAAATAGCTCATAAGCACCCAAGAAGGGTGAAACATTGGGACAACTTAGGCTTCAACCTTTCCATATCTATTAACCTGAGGCCATAAAGAGCAAGAAAAAGTTATTTGCTTTTAGTCTAGAAGAATGATCATGTCAATTTTTGTCAGTAATTGTATCTGGGTAGGTTAAGAAATTCTTACCAAGGAAAATTAAACAATTTTACAATAACTGAATTAGCAATAATTTGATTTGTCAATATTTAAAATAAAGCTCCCAATACTAAAATATAAACAAGCTGCAATATTTAAATTATTTGAACTTGATTAATGAGTCAACCTCAGTGGAGCTGACTTTTTGCTGTTTCTTAAAGCAAGCTCCCCTGCTGAAACAGAAAATACAATACTTACCATTAGAAGATAAATTTACATATATACTTGGGACTAACACACCCTAAGTGGTTGTAATTATCCTTTCCCTGAGTAAGTTGGAAAGGAGAAAAGGGAAAGTAAATATTACCCAAGACCCTCACCTTCTGGTTTCTTAACTGCTTAGATGTTTTAGTGATACTGGTATTTTGAGGCACTCTTTAGAGATCCTCAAATAATTTATACTCCAGTAAAAAAAAAAAAAAAAAGTAATCTTTATTTTACCTAGGTTCCCATGAGCATTTAGACAAAAAAATCCTTGAACAACTTATATATAGGAAATCAATGTCCAAATAATCAAGGTCACAGAACTACCCAGAGCCTGTAGACTTACCCAGAATAAGATATCTAATTTCCAACCTAAAGCTTTTAAACTAATCAATTCAGAAACTCAGTGAACAACAAACTATTTGTGCTGAGTACTAGACCACTCATATGTAAAGGGAGAACAACACAATCCTTGCCACTATAAGAGCCATTTCATTAGAAGAGTAATGGACCATTTTGACCCAAAGTTATGACAGGAGAGGCAGATAATTCTACAAGAATACATAAAAACAGAGAAAGAATTCTTAGAAGCAAAAAAGTTGTGAAACTGCATTATTGTAAAGCACAAAACAAGGTCCAGCTGACTCAGTTTGGGGAATTATCAGTGATCTCTGCTTCACACGGGATCACAGTAGACCAAAACCAGATACCGAAGGGCAACAAAAAAGCTTAGAATTTCACCTGACGGCAATAGGAAGCCCATGAAAAGGAATATGATCAGATCAGTATTTAAGAAAAAATGCCTTAGATACTTTGTAAAGACTGAATGGGGAAGAATCCAGCAGCATTAAGATAATTGCCCAGATATGAGGGGAGGCAGCAGTAGTATAAGAGATGAAGCACTATAGCCCCTCAGGAACAAACTATACATAATTGTACATTATGTCACAAAGAGTGAAAGTACCCCCCAAGACTACAGTAAATCCAAATTATGTAAACATATAAATCGCTACATAAATAAATAGGAAAATAAAATGAAAATTTAAAAACAGGTTTCCTGCCTAACATGCAACCACTATTGTGCTGGTTGTTATCTGGAACTGGCAAAGAACTTCTGTCTTTCATTGACTGTTATAACCCAAATACTTAGGCAATGACATTTAGTATAATTCAAGGCACATAATAGGGCACGTCCTATTTGCTAAATGAATGAATGACACAACAAAACCGGTATCGTAATAGAAATTAAAATCCAAGATTTCAAGTAGCATACCAAAAAAGACAGTAGCCACATAGTACAATGAACAATTACAGAAATTCTAAAAACTGGATATGAAAATTTCAGAGCAGATTAAGTCTTAAAAAGTAAAAGTTATAAGTGCAAATATAAGGATATTCCAAGTTAAGTGGCAAATTTGAACAGAGTGCCTATGGAGCAACAAAAAGCCTAGTTCAACTAAGTAAGGAGTCTTCGATACACAGCAAAGAATTGTGAAAAATAAGATGAAGAAAGAATCTTAGATGGTTGAAGTCATTAAAAGATCATCTTGGAAGACTTTTATTAAACAGAGAAGGGTAGGAGAATGAAATAATGCAAGTAACATATAAGGAAAATTAGACACAGTAATACACTGATCAATTAAAGGGAAAACCTAATACTAACATAAAAGTGTTGAAATTAGGGTGGAAAGGACAAAGACAAGAACTCAATAGGAGAAAAGTTAAACATTAAATGAAGGAAAACACATGTAGAATAAAAATGATTATGTCTCAAAGGTTATTCAGTATGTTTTAGTATGGAGAAGACTACCATGCCTCAGAGAGACCTCCCAAGGGATAGCACCGTTGGCAGCATCTCAGCTTTTCAGAAAATGATCCATTTATATAGGACAGATTGTCAATAAATAGAGCTATAAGCATTTTATCAAGTGGATCAGATGTTTAGGTTCACGAAGTGTTCCACTGCCTCACTGTCTTGATACCCTGGAAATCAAATTTTAAGTAGGATGCTTCATAAATAGTGATTTAAAGCAAAAGCTGCATTGTACATTCTAGAGTACAAAAATATTTCAATACTAAATAATTCTGGCTAAATATGCTCAATTTTATTCTAGCCCTTCAGCTGATAAAAGAACATTCCAATGGATATATTCTTCCCATAGTCTAAACTTATCTAAAAATTCTTCTAATATGCACATGTCATTGACTTGGCTAGTATTTACATCAGATCTCAGAACCACTCTATCAATATAAGTTCAAGATTTAAAAAAAAGAAACTCAATTCTTTATGTTTATCAAACTCAAAGTAGCAACACTCTCTCACTGCCACCTACAAATAATATGGGAAGAGCTCCAGTAGACTGCCAATTTTATAGGAGCACTTGAAAGAATGGGTGTGATTAAATCTTCATAAAAGAGCTGGGAAAGGCTAATTCACAAAGGTGACATATGAGCTAATCTCACAAAGTTAAGGAAGTCACTGTCAGAAAGGAAAAGAAGTTAACACAGCAATACCTGTATAACCAGAGTAAATGGTATGACCTGAAAGTGAGGAAGACCTGTATTAAGAGACTTTTGTACAGACTGCAGACAGTGGACTTTTCTGCAGATACTTGGAACTAAATCCAGGAGTTTAAGCCCAGAAGTATTTTGGGAGGATAACCCTGTAAACATATGGAAAAATCGAATGAAGACGTAATTATAAACAGTAAAAATAGAAATTCACCAAAATAGCCCAACCAATACCATAAGAACGTGAACCAAAAGTTTCCAAAACAGTAACAATTTCAAAAATCAATAAGAATTAAGCTGGTTAGAAGTACAGAATTAGACACAAGATTAATAATTATCTCTGCAAGAAAACTATCAATAGGTAAGGCTACAACGTAGGTGACAAAACATAAAAGGAAAATCTGATTACTAGAATGGTTCATATAAAAAACATTTTATAAGAGAAAAAATGCACAACTTCAAGACAAAAGGGAAGGAGTCAATGTTAGGGATCGCTTTATATTCTAGAGAGGAGCTATTGTGGCAATTCAATCGTGTAAGAATCAGCACATGAGAAAAAAAGGCTAAGTATGACTTTATGAAACGTTACTGAATAGAAGCACAAATAGCTGCAGGGAGCTATTAATCTAAAAACTGAGATCTTCAGTGGTTATATGAATTTGGTTAGAATAAGGAAAAGACTAGTCAAGATTCCAGATGCCCTGCTTTCTAGCGGATACAATCATTTTGGAAATTCATAAATAATTTCAAAATCCTAAGATCACCTGCAAAGAACTAGGATAGTGTGGAGTTAATCTCCACTTAAAAGAAGTGGGGTGAAGGAGGAGAGGAGGGGAGAATGGAGGAGGGAATAGCTGAAAATCATGAGAATTCTGACAAAACTGTAACAAAGAAATTAAAAAAAAAAAAGTCTGTTAAGCAACTACAGGTCTATATAAGTCAGCAGCCTAAGGACATCAGACAAACAACAGATCAGGAGTTAGGACCTTGTAGAGGTTAAATCTACAGAAGTAGCTAGTCACAAGACACAGAACACCAAAGTAGATAAAGTCTAAGAGGCCTTAAAAAATAACCAAGGTCAGAACCTTGGCAATGTGACTAATATAGTTGAGAAATTTAAGAGAAAGTTCTGATGAACAGATGTGGATGACAGAACCAAATGGGTTTTTAATATGGTTACTTTCATTACTTCTTTAAAAGAATTGAGGGCTGTCTAGAATTAATTCAGAAGAGAAATTCTTCCATATAATACCAAAGCAGATAAAAACAGCATAAAACAATCAGGACCAGGCAAATAGAATTCCCATATACTTCTAGAAACCCAGAATTGATTGCGTTATCCTGGAGTTTATCTGTTGTGTGTGTTTTTTTTTTTTTTTAAGATTTATTTATTTATTACCCCTCTGGGGTACAGGCCAGAGGCTCAGGGGCGGTAAGAGGCTTCACCAGAGACAGAGTGGGGATCAGAACAGGCAGATCGAGGAAATACACTGCTGAGGGGAGCAGTGGGCGGGTCAGGAGAGGTCTGCCACACCATGTGGTCACCTCGGGGGCAGGCGGGAATCGAACTCATGAGGAAGTGGCTTTAGCTTCTCAGTGCTGTGCTTTAACCCACTGCGCCACCAAGGAGGGCCCTATCTGTTGTTTTTAATCCCAATCTCTACATTCACAGAAAATTAACAAATGTATGAAATGAAAATAACAAGTTTCTGGTAGGAAAACAAATAAAAAACAAATTCACCTATTGATACATAATATACATTTTTCTGATTAAATTATATAAAAACAGACATTTAATTATTTTGACCTATAAAACAGAAATTTTGTATGGTTCAAACTAACACTACACAACTATTGTAGAGTTAAATATATAAAGCAGAAAAACAGCAGAACAGGAACTATAACAAAATCAACAATGATTTGAACTCAAGTACATGGTTTTCAGATTTAATTATTTCCAGAATTAGTTTGGTTTGAGAACATCAATGTTTCACTGCACAAAACACATTTCAACGCCTTTAAATTAAAAAAGAATAAGCAGACATTTTGTTCTTTTTCAATTCAGCAGAAATAAGAAACTCAACATACATTAAAAAATAAGGTCATAATCATGAATCTTCAATAAAATTAGGTAGGTCCTTTTGATAAATATCTTTTTTCATTCTAAATATCTTAATTAGATTTATGACATAGTAGAAGTATCAATCCAGCATAACTAAATTTTAAAAAAAAAAGGAGTTCCAGGCTTTCTGTTGAGGATATAAAGCCATTTTTTAGAATTTGACTAAATTTAAAAATAAACCTAAAGACATTTTCTTTGATATAAACAGATAAGGCAAAAGTGGAAGGTCAACAATTAGAGGGCAAAGATAAAGACACTCTTTCACAAGAATAAAGGACATTCTAATTAAATATAATTCATGGACCATTTTAAGATAGTAATTCTGAAATTAGTAAAAGATAATTATGCAGTTACAGTAGATTAAATTATGCAACATCTTATTTAAGGTAATACCATAGTCATTAAAATATTGACGAAGAATAAAATAATTTTAAAGCTGCTACCCACTGTATCTCTAGTTAAGACATGCTTAAGTTGTTTCCCTCCTAGGACTTATAAGCAGTAAGTGAAAGGTTCACTGAAAGATTCATCCCTTAATTCTAACTCTTTAGCTTAACTTTTCTGCCACTGCAGAAAATCTCTACAAGTCTACATTCAAAGAAACTATCAATCAGTTAAAAATCATTGCATTCAGACCAATTCCATATCTGAATATTTACTTCCTATAAAACTTTCCTTGATTTTCCAGCTTTACAAAAACACTATGTATAATATCATTCCAAAATAATCTTTATCACCCTCAACTGTTGACTACCAAGTAAGCGTTTCTCCTCCATAAAACTGTTCATCTAATTTCTTCAGCCTCATCCCACACCCAGGAAAATGCCTCACATTGCAAGTTTTCATTACCAGATGAATATTTTTCTTTGAGATGAAATAAAGGATAAAGCATAAAGTTGTCCACTGTTTTTCACTGCATTCATATTCCTACTATGTGCCAAACACTGAATTTTATTAGCTATAAAGAAAATTGTTCACTTTCAGATCATACACTATATATTGTTTTCTATGTATCCCAGAAGAGGTATATCAATTTTTACAAGAAAATCCTCTCAGTTTAGTATAATAGGCATTTGTTACAAATACTTTCAAAGTAAAAATTAAAATTTTGATAACTGTACCAAAAAAGTTCCATTAATCAAAGTCAAAACAAAATTTCTGCTTAACTTTAAATTTAAAGCCAATATCCAAGAAAATGTAAAGTATACCCAAATAGTAACTATTACAAAGATGCATTCATTGTGAGTATTTTAATGTTCTAAATAATTAAACATGGTAGGATTAAGCAGTTGTCACTAGCTACACAGCAATTTGATGTGTTCCTCATCTACAAAAATGATAAAAGTTGGCATACGATCTCCAAAATGCTGAGTTCACTGTCAATAGTTGAAACTTTTGAATTAAATACACAATAAATTCATTGGCATTCATGATTTACCATTTCTAAACCACCATCAAAGAGTCTAATTTTTATTTATTGCTAATGGGAATAACTACTCTTCAGCTTAAGGATTAAATGTTCTAACATTTATGAGACCTGAAAGGAAATCAGAGCTCCAAGTTAATGTAAAGGAGTATCCCTAGGCCACGGCCCAGCATTCTCACCTCAAATAGTTTTTCCTTCAGGAAAATGCAGATAGTTCTATAATTTTCTTTTTCCCCAATATACTTTCTTTACACACACACACACACACACACACACACACACACACACACACACACACACACACACACACACACACACACTTGTTCAATTATCTGTTACTAAATTACTCATTTTCTCTATACTCTAGAAAAAAATGCTAGTGACCATGGAGAGAAAGACTATGATGGTCTTTAAACACTTCTGATATGAATCAGACTGAGATACTTTATGAAAATCAAGATTAAATGTTCAATAAATGTTAGAAGTCAAATGAGAAAAAAGGTTTAGTTTTAAAAACCTAGTGCCTCACTAGACTATGGTGATGGCACACGGGTGATTTGGTGATGGGAAGCCCAAGGGGATATAACTGAGATGGAAAAAAGCACAGAATGATGTAAAAATAAACTATTATATTATTTTTAAAAATGAAAAACCACAACAACAAACTAGTGCCTCAGAATTAATCTTAGGACTTACGTTCAATGGATGTTACTATAATGTTCTTAGTTGTTTCTCCTTATTAGAAAACATCTCTTGGGCAATTCTAATTCTAGTTATCCAGATTCTTTTCTACTTCCATTTTTGTTTTAATCTACCCAAAGAACTAAACTGTCTAGTAATATATGCTAACGAAGCTTCATTTTCCTAATGAATCTAGTAGGAAACATATAATCTACCCAATATGAAACATCTAACCTACCCAAAGAGCTAAACTGTCTAGTAATATATGCTAGTGAAACTTCATTTTCCTAATGAATCTAATAGAAGGAACGAGATAATATACACAAACTTCTGTAAGTGAGCTTATCCACCAAAAAAAAGCAAAACTTCTGAGTAAAAAGCTTCATAGTTTCTCTTTGATCAAGATTCTAGTCATGAAACATTTATCTTCATATACCCATAAACCATAGTCATAATTCACCTTCTCATCACTTAAAATCATCCAAATAGCCAAAAATCTTCCGACATAAATATATTTAATATACATTCAACTTAGTGAACTTTTGATAAAGTTGAATGCTACAGTCTGACCTTTTCTTTCAGAAAAAGAAAGCAAACAGCTATGGCATTGCTATTTCTAAGCAGATCACTGCACGGGAGAAACAGTGGCAGTCAAAAGGTGAGAGACTAAAAAAAAAAAATCAGCTAAACACTAAGTCAAGGGCATGAAGAGATATAACTATACAATAAAATAAACAATTCATATCATTTCAGAATGTTCCTACTACTTATCACAAAGATAAGAGAATTATCTTAATTTAAAAAGAAAAACAGCAATAGCCTTCAAGTGCCAAGTATATATGACATTAACTGATGGCAGTCTACAGACATGTATTTTTATAGTATGGACCAGAAAAGCTTGCCAAAGTTCCTTCTTCATAAACAATTTCTCCTAGAAAAAGAGTCTCCCTTTCTTCGATGCTCATTAGTATTTCCATCTCATCACTTCTTTAGCACCCAAATCTCTGTAAGAATTCACTGCAAAGACCCATCATTATTGTATAGAGGACTTGCTTTTTTCCCTAAAGGATCACTATTAGACAAACAGAAAGACAGTTTATGACTGGCCAGAAATCACTGGGAAATGACAATCTGAAAATTATCCTATCTGTATAGTGCCCTTTAAAGACCCTATGTGTTGAATATACAGGGGGGAAATTAAGGTATTCTGTAAGACTAAATTCTTCTCTGCAAATTAGGGGAGTGGAGGGGAGGGAACAAAGTTCTAGTTGCTAACAGTAGATAGTCCAAGTGAAAGAAAAGGAGCAAGACAATCTTTAGCCACCCCAAGGAAAAGAAATGGCTAACTATGATTTAGGCCTGGAACAAGCGTGACACATTAAATGCTTACACTGATAAAAATAAATTTTTAATTCCCCACAATTCTCATCCTCAGTTTTCTAATTATTCCTATGTCATCAGTGTTACTAGCAGCCCCGGCCTAAGGAAAACTAGTTATTTTTGTATAAAGGAGTGCCTTAACTACATGCAGTTAATGGAAGGAATATGAGGGAATGAATCTTAACTGTGGCTTACTGCAGCAGTGTCAGATGAGTTTGGCACCTAAGTAAGAAATACTTAGCATTATGCATGATGACTGATTTCTCTAATACTATATGAGATGTAATATTAGGAATAAATTAGGTTAGAAAGGATTTTCTAGAAATATCACTAATTATTTCTATAGGGAAATAATTTGAAATTCAATCCTTTCTTAAACTGAAACAATGATAAACAGTTAAAACTAGCATAAAAGCAGGGTGGTCAACCAACCTATGTCAGAAGTTAAATCCCATCACAATTACCTGTAAGAGTTGAACAAGTTATTCTAATCTCTTGTGCCTCTAGTTCTAGATCTGTAAAATAGCGGTTTAAAAATGGGAAATTAAATAAATCATTTAACTAATTCATAAAGATTTCAATTAGGTAGGTTAAAGAAGGACTGTTAAATAAATATACTATTGTTACTGAGGGAAAAGTAAATTCGATTTCTTATTTACCTACCCTTAAATTCCAGTAAGTTATTTGTGAAACTTTTCTTGAACATCTCAAGTCAAATATTCCTTTGTTTCTTCAATATACATTCAACTAAATGTACGATAACAATGTTCAGTCAATATTTAGAATCACAGAACCTTGAGTCAAACTGTAGAGGTCAAATAGACTTTCAGTGCCATATAATTTTCCAAAGTCATTTTTTTAGGGGGAGTTTATCTGTATATATTAGTATACTGGTTTTTGTAATATGTAAAGATATTCTCAAATAAAACATAACCAGATCTCAGTATGAAAAGCGGAAAACTATTTAGGTTTTTTTTTCTCTAAATCTGTTGTTTACAACCAAAATACAAAGATATTTAATCCACTCTTTTTTTTAAGATTTATTTATTCATGCACATAAGAGCTGGGGTACAGGCCAATGGAGAAGGGTGTGAGCAGATCCACCAGAGAGTGAGCAGAACAAGTAATCTACTGAAATACATTGCTGAGGGTAGCGGTGGGCGAGGCAGAAGAGGTCTGCTGCAACATGTGTGTCATCTCCCGGCCTGGGGATTGAACTCATGCTGCAGTGGCTGTGGATAGCTTCATAGTGCTGTGTTCTAACTCCTTGTGCCACCAGGGAGGGTTTATTTAATCCACTCTTTAACAGTATGATTACTACATCTTTTCTTATATAAGTTATGACCCTATAATCCTGATATTTTGACTAAATAAATTGTATTCTCAAGTACTGTGGTAACTGAAAAGACTAAAAGCCATGTGGCACAAAATACAATCTATTAAAATATCACCTAT
>NW_004567108.1:28416357-28442362 GCF_000260355.1 Condylura cristata | reverse complement strand
CCCGCTGCTCCCCTCAGCAGTGTACTTCGTCCATCTGCCTGTTCTGCTCCCCACTCTGGGCCTGGTTAATTTTCTTACCCTCCGCATCTCTGGCCTGTACCCCAGTTCTGTATGAATAAATAAATCTTTAAAAAAAAAAGTCATCCTTGAATCAACCAAATGCTAACCAAGAGAGTGGTCTACTACAATTTGAATTAAGCCTCTTTAAGAAAGAAGTAATGAAAGAAATAAACAATCAGATAACTGAGAAGAACTCAAATCTCTGCCCTCACCAAAATTAAACCCTTTAAATTACACCAAGACAGAAAGCATTCTGGGCTATAAAACAGAAAGACTTAACAAATGTTAAAGAACAAAAAAACACAATGTTTACCCTTAGATAATTAAAGGCTAATTAAACTAATAATCAGAAAGACAATCAAAAAATTGCAAAATATGTGACATTAACACATTTTTAAATAAGATACATATCAAAGAGGGTATTAAAAAGAAACTAAATATATTTGAAATAAATGAAAACCTAACTCACCAAAAGTGTAGGATGCAGTGAAAGCAGTGTTTAGAAGTCAACTTACAGTATTGAGGCATATATTTAAAAAAAGAAAAGACAAAAATCTTAGTCTATCACCTAAGATTCCATCTTAGAGAAAAAGAAGAGCAAATTAAATATCCAAAGAAAATAATAATCAAAGCAGAAGTAAATAAAGCTAAAACAAGGAAATTAATAAAGCTAAGAGATGATTCTTTGAAAAGACCAATAAAAAGCTAAAACAAGGAAATTAATAAAGCTAAGAGATGATTCTTTGAAAAGACCAATAAAATCAATAAGAAAAAAGAGAGGGCAGAAAAGATTGAGATCAGAAATGAAAGAAGGGACATCACTATAGACCCTACAGATATTTTCAAAATAATGAAGAACACTACAAGAAGTCTATGCTCACAAATTTGACAGTTCAGTTGAAATGGAGCAATTCCATGGAAGACACAACTTGCCAAAATTCACACAAGAAAGAGGACCATCTGAGTAAGCCTCTGTCAACTAAAGAAACTGAACCAATATTTCATAATATTTCATATTTCCAAAACAGAAACAGTTAAGTCCACTGGTAAATTGCATCAAATACTTAAGAAACTACACCAAATCTCTACAATGTCTTTTGGAAGACAAAAGTAGAGGGAACACTTCCTAACTTATTCTATGATGGAAGCATCTCCCTAATATCAGAACCAGACATTCTAAGAAAACTAACTCTCATGAACAAAGATGTAAAAATCCTACACAAAATATCAGCAAATCAAATCCAATAATGCATAAAAAGTACATAGCACAATTATGTGGAATTTATTCCACGCATATATGAGATTAGTTCAGCATTCAAAAATCAACTAAAGTCCAACATACAACAAATTGCAAGTCTGATTATTACTCTGACAGCACAAGTCTACAATATTTCCATCTTAAAGTTTGCATTTCCCTCAATATCAAGCTTAACCTCATTAATGATTAAGATTCTGAAATGACAATACCAATGGTGTCCAAGTAAGCAGTTTTATCAAGCATGAGAGTGATTTTTATGCAAACTCAAATTTGAGAAGTGGTATCCTAACTCACTTTTCCAAAACCCAGTTGAGTCAACCACTACATGACCCCACACCATCACCCATTTAGAATTATTTTTTCCTCAGCAGTCTGCACATATTTAATGCATTTCTCTTATAACATTATCTTTTATTAACTTCCTCCACAACTCCCCAAAAGAAAATATTCACATAAACTCTAAGCCAGTAGTTACATCCTTCTTAACCAGTAAACTATTGCTCAACCCCACCAGGGAAAGATACTACAGATGTTAAATACATGTAATAAGTCATGAGGTATCTGCAACTCCAAGAGCTAGTTCTAATCTACCATCTCTCCCATAGGTAAACTTACCTATGGGGCAAAAATTTCTACTTGATTAAAGATGGTCTGGTACCAAAGTTTTCAAAAATGAAAAAAGGATTACAGAACAAATAGCTTTACTCCTACAGTGTTCTTTGCTATGGACTATTTTCACAACAACTTGAACATTAAACTGAACATTCAATATGTTTAATCAGAATCACAATTCTGTTAAATGCTCTCAATAGGCAAGCCTTAGGACTGGCAGGCATCCACTGTTGGTGTCCATAATAAGTCAGAGAATGAGAGAACAAAATGACTTTTCAATTAATTAAAACAAAAATAAAACCAAACCAAGTTGTCTTATAATGTGATTTTCACTCAGGAGGAGTAGTTAAGCTAGAAGTGAAATAGTTTGCCAAACATATGAACAAAGACTCCAAATATTACCTACATGTATGTGTGTATAAAAAAAAATTATAAAGGGGAATGATAAAGGAAAAACTTAAGAAACCAAAGAGCAATGGGGAAAATAGTAGAAATCAGGCTAAATTTTATTTAATCAAATAATGCCTATTCTGGAAAGAAAAAAATCTGAGTCAAGTCATAGACTCATAAATTTAAAAAAGGTGTTTCAATTCCCATGTCTCTTAAAGAGGAAGGAGTCAAGTCGTCAAGTCCCAGGTTTCTTAGAGCTAAGAGGAAACTGGAACTCTCACCTAAAGTGAGTGATTCTGCCAGATTCATATACAAGTAATAAGTAGAATCTGTGTTTTCTAGATCTAGTTTTATTTTCATAATATCTTTAGGCCCAATCAGTGCAAAAGTTCTCAGTCCAACCAAGCAGAATTCTAAATAAATTCAACCAAGTTCACCTCATTTATTGGTTTACCCCTTTTCTGGGAAAGATTCCAAGCACTGACTATACTTGCATATACTGAGTATCAATTTCATAGCTGGGAAATTAAAGCTGAGTTAAATAATTATTAAGTCAGAAATATAAGCAACACCAGAATGTAGAGGTACAACGACCTAGCCTTAGTGGCATTCTCTTAACTGACATTCTGAGAAACAGTTTACACTAGCTTAAAACAAAACTACCTCTTCTGAGCTGGCAAGGGAGAATGGGTTCTCCTATTAATTATACAATACTAGGAACAAGTTCCCATTCAGCTTTCCATGATTAATACAAAGTTAACCATTTTAATTACACTGTCTTCAACTTTGCTTACTAAGAAAGAAAAAGCTAAGTTTAACGAAATAAGTAGAAGTCTAGTTTTAGTACAGACTGTGCCAAACTACTGTTACTTCAGGTAAAACACTACGAACTTCTAGACTTCAGATTCTTCCCTTTGTAAATCTGGAGTAAGGTGGTTAAGCTAATGATTGACCTTTGGTTCCTTCCAGTTCTATGTTTCCTAACCTTCTGTTATTTCACTGATACAAAATGGAGAGACTTCTTGATAAATATAAACTGAATTATTCACAGAAGTACAGAAGTTTAAACACACACACACAGACACAGACACTGCCCAGAGTTAGAGGTTAGTTAGCTGGGAAGAGAGCACCAGGAACCACACTATTTTTAAATTTTTTTGTTTCACTTTCACTTAAGTTCCTCAAAGTCATTCAAAAATCAGTCATCATATGCAAATGAAAGCTGGCAACATTTGGCCCTGAAAAAGCATGACAAACTGAAGTTCAATTGTGAGACAGCCTTCCTTTTTTTTTTTTCTTCAGTTAACAAACTAATTTTCTGTCCCGTACAAGTGCATTTTAATCTTCCTTCTCATCTCCCATCACGTTTTCTTCCAACTATTTCAGGTGACTTAAAATCTTTTATATGGCCAAGTAACAGGCAATGTTGAAGTCTGTTGAGCACAAAAGTCTCTCCTTTACTAAGTCCTTATTTTTTGGACACTCTTACCAATCTCAAAAGGACTGGTCTGAAAGATGGCTGACTTTACTCTTTAAGTGACAGGTGTTAATCCTCCACAAGAAAGGAATCGGTGTGTGCACTTGGAAAGGCAAAAGACATTTCCTAAGATCTCAAGTTCTTCTTGATCACTGCCCTTCAGCTGAGAAGGCGGGGAGGACGGAGGTGATGAAGCCGGCAAGGTCAACTGGGACCACCTGGCGCCACGGGCCGTACAGATGAGGGCCACGAACGTGCTGGATACCTACTCTGTACTCCCGGACAGACCTCGAGGCTGTTGGATGGACTCTGCTTCCTCCGGGGACTAAGGGCTGTGGCGCCGCCGGACAGGTGGGGGTCCTGCCCTGTAACTCATCCCCTTGCACCCGCCTGCTCCACCCTCTACTCGGCACCCGACTAGCTAGCTCCCTTCTCCAGACAGACCTCCCGGTCCCTTCTCCCCACTGTGGTTACTTGAGCCCTAAAAAAGGACTCACCATGGCTCCAACGACAGGTCGTGAACCCGACGCCCAGTAGCCTCCGGGACGTCCCGGATCTCCCCTCCAGAACCAACAGCCGGGAACCTCTCAAGACCGCGAGGGAGAGGGTCTTCCGGCCCCGCCGGAAGTTCTGCCCGCGCGGGACAGGAAGTCCCTCCTCCCTTCTGAACGCCGGCGACCCCACGCCACGCAGAGGTGAGGAGACGCAGGACGTCCTCTACCGCCACTTCCGTGGGTGCTAGGTTAGGGGCTCGGGGCGGTGCTGACCTTGCTAGCGCTCGGGAGAGGCGCAGGCGCAGCACAGGTAGGTGGGCGGGCGAAGGCCTTTGCGGAGCCTGCGAGAATCTGGAGGTAGGTTGGGCTGGTTGAGCCGGAGCACATCCTCGCTGTGGGTGGTGATGGAGACAGGTTCGTGGATGGGGTAGCGGTTTCAGTGAGGGAAGAGCCGCTGATGCTTGTGCCGGTGTTGAGACTTCACAATAATTGCCTCAGTTCTACCACGCCCTTTTCTTTTTTACCTTCTCATTTTCTTCACTGTCGCCCTTCTTGGACACTTTCCGGATCATCACGGACCTGTCCCTTTGTCTTTGCTGCACTGTTCTTGAACTGGTCCTTCAGCGCTACCCTCCTTCAGGGCAGTGGAATTTGATCATGAGAAGTTTCTTCACGATTGGCAGATACCAGCTGAAGCCAGAAGGACATCTTCCAGCAGCTGAGAAACCGGGATGAGAATTCTGCCCGTTTAATACATTCCAGTTTGGACGGTCTAGTTTTAGCTTAAAATCTCTATCAGATAGGAAATAAGTGAAATTCACACATGCCTTTAAAGCTTTTCTTTTCCAAAAATATGTAACGTCAGCTCTTTCTGCCTTGTTATTTGATTATATTGAAACAAAGTACTGAAGACAGCAGGCTTGAAATGAATATACAAAGCACTGTTGACCCAGAAACTAATCTCATAATTTGGGGATCCTTGCTTAACTGGTGGCTATATCTGCGACTTATTCTATTGGCTTATTTTTTCTAGAGTTTCTATTTTTTGTCATAAAGCTGTAATTGAGGGAAACTGGATACTGAAGTTTGGGCTAGCAGTAGTGGCTAGAGAAGATACTAAGTTTCATACTCGTACCAAAAGGTCATTATACCCAAGTTGTAAATAACCCAAAGACTTGGTATCAGTTCTGAGCCTCCAAAAGAGGCACACTTAAATACAATGCTATCTGTTAGGAAGGAGGCTAGAGACTTAATGTAAGAGTTAGGTCGTTTTTACTTTAAACTTTGTGGGGATATGAATAGCATGACAATTAGAGAAGATAGGGGAATCGTAAGTACTAACTGAAAAACTAGAGGTGGTTGGGACTGGGAAATAGTGAAACAGATTTTGCTGAGGATGTATCAGAACTTCCCTGGGGTGGTTCTTCTATATAGGGACAAGGTTATAAGTAAACGAGCCCAAGGACATCTGCAGATGGTGTGGTAGAGAAAAATTGGTATTTTTGGGAAGCAGGTGCTGCTCTTGAAGAAGGAAGGGTGGAGCAGGAAAGAGTATCAGTAAGTGACACACATGCTTTGAAGTTATTCTTTTATTTTTAACAGTTTTTCTTAAATCCATTCTAAGCTTGTCAGCCTCATTGAGATTTCAAAATATCTGTGTGACAGTAGGACTGGAATTATTTTCATTGTGGAATCCATTCCTGCCAGAGTAAAAGCACACAAAGGAAATCAGTTCATATTTGTCATGTGCTTATCATTTTAATAAATACAGATTTCTAACTTCTTTTTTGGTGTAAGGCAAGTTGATAAATAACCCTGGGTTAATATCCTTTAATGTTGCCTTTTCAACTAGAGTATGAAACAGTGATTTTAGAGATTAAAATGTATTTAATACATATCTTAAGGGTGCATCCTCCCAGTCTTCTTGTTATTTATCCCACAGAATTATTATGTTTTGTATTTGTTATGTGCCTTGAAATAAGAGGGAATTGCTTATTTCCATTATTAAAAAATGATGGAGCTCTGATAAATATACAAAGCAAAAGAATGATGACAGGGAAGAAAAAGATGTGGTTAAGATGAAAAAGAAATTCCAAAGTTTTGAGGGAGTTAGCAGTTCAATCTTTGAGTAGTCTTGATACCAACACAAAGATACCTCTTCCAATACCCACAGTAATCTGTAACCACTAAGACCTATCACTTTTTTTTAAAAGATTTATTTATTTGTGCATATAAGAACTGGGGTAGAGGTCAGAGGTGTGGGGGGTGAGAGGATTCACCAGAGACAGTGGGAAGCAGAACAGACACATTTACTGAAATACACTGCTGAAGGGAGCAGCTGGGAAATAAGAGAGGTCTGCTCTGCCATGTGGGTCACTTCCCTGGCTGGGAGTCAAACCGGTGCTGCAGTGGCTGCAGGTAGCTTCCAAGTGCTGCACTTTAACCCATTGCACCATCAGGGAGGGCCAAGATCTATCACTTTTTTCAAAGTAAGCTTCATGTTTGCAAATAAATTTTCTCATTATCTCCTCCACTAAGAACTTTGCTCTTTAATAAATTATATGCCTTTTTATACAGTGTCTTTGTGGTATTTTTTACCCTATTTGTTTTCCTAATTGCCCACCCAAAGAGCTCAAACCTTATTTTTGTGTCACCCAGCCATCCTGCCTTCCCTTAAAGAAATACCATTTAAATGAATGTTGTGGATAAAAGCATTTTACTTAAATTTCCCTTAAAATGTTTTATGAACTAAAAATGTTAGTTGTAGCAGTACTTACAGTGCTAAAACATAACAAATTTTCAAAAAGATCAGTAAAATTCTATCGTGTACTTAATGGGAAATTAGGGTTTTTTTTAAATTAAATATTAAAACTAGACTTTCTAATAGGAAATGTTTGTTTTCTAATTTAAAAGAGCAGTATGTGAAATTGTGAGCAGTTTATTTTAACATGAAAAAAAAAATCCTAGACATAGAACAAAGTGTAAAAAGAAATAGCCAAAATATTGCATATCAATCACTGTTCTTGGCATTACCACTCTGAAATAACCTTTGGCAAGAAGGAGTTTTTTTTGTTGTTGTTGTTTTTTGTTTTTTCTTAATTAACTTCCGTGGGCCCTTCCTGATGGCACAGTGGTTTCATGAAAGCACAGCACTGTGAAGCTATCCGCAGCTGAGTCAGCATGAGTTCAATCCCTGGCCAGGGGGTAACCCAAACGGCTTGACAGACCTCTCCTGACCCGCCCACTGCTCCCCTCAGCAGTGTACTTCATCGATCTGCCAGTTCTCCCCACTCTGTCCCAGATGAATCCTCACCCTCCACATCTCTGGCCTGTACCCCAGTTCTGTATGAATAAATAAATCTTTTAAAAAAATTAAATTAACTTTTATATCAAAATGGATAAAAGGCATTTTCCCCCAAAATTTATGTTTTGTAATATCCACCTATATTCATATTTTCTAAATAGGCGCAAATAACTGGTGTTCTTCATACTTTACCTATATATTTATATATGTAGCCCCTGCATCTCTGATTAATTGGTGGGTAATAATTTATGTGAATCATGCACAACTTAATTCAGTATATATTTTCAAGGATTAGTGTCATCCATAAATGGACTCTTGCTGTCATTTAATAACTTTCAGTATCAGGAAAGGCTTTAAACAGTCACCAAGAGCATTAAACAAAACCATAAGTTCTGTCTTTTTAAGATATAAATTCATTTTACTCATTCATTATATGTATAATCTACTGTGCCCCAGTCGATGCTCTAGACTCGGAGAAACAGTGGTAAATACAGTAAACATGGAATTTACATTTCAGTGGTTATTTACCACAAATAGATAAGAAAGGTAAAAGAGTACTGATCAGGAAGTTAAAGTAGATGACTTAAATTAGATGCCTAATGAAATATTGTAAGAAGTGCCATTTAACTACTATTTGACAGAGTCCAGCTTTGCAGGAATTGGGGAAACCAGAATTGAAAGGAATAAAATATTTTATTTTTTAAAGATTTATTTATTTGTGCATACAGAACTGGGGTACAGGCCAGAGGCTCAGGGGCACTGAGAGGCTTCACCAGAGACAGAGTGGGGAACAGAACAGGCAGATCAACGAAGTACACTGATGAGAGGAGCAGCGGGCTGGTCAGGAGAGGACTGCCACGCCATGTGGTCACCTCCGGGGCAGGCGGGAATCGAACTCATGCAGAAGAGGCTTTAGATTCTCAGTGCTGTGCTTTAACCCGCTGCGCCACCAGGGAGGGTCGGGATAAAATATTTTTAAAAAATGTTTTCTGTTTGTATTAGGCAGCTATCAACTAAATTATTTTTCAAATTCATTTCTAAATAAATGACACTGTCACATTAATTGAGCTGGTTTTCTTCATATGTCTTGACCACAGCCCAACTCAGAGACAAATTGCCTAGAACTAAAGGGTTTTTTTAGGAGCCCCTGATATCTCAAGGCTTCTTGACCAACACAGATGTTGTTAGAAAACTACCAAAAATTTCTGCTATAAAAAGTAATTTTCACATGCTTAGGATTTGTCTTTTTTGTTTTTTATTTCCCCAACAACCATCCTTTTTGACCTTATGTCTCATCTTTTTCTCTCCCTCTTAACCTGAGAACCCTCAGAATATGTGTGATACCCAGTTTTGAAAGTCTGTGTTAATCCATTTTGTTATGTGAATGTCCAGTGGTTTTATTGCTCTGACTTGTGGCAAAACTATATATATATATTTTTTTTTTTTTTAAGATTTTATTTTATTTGTATATACAGAACTGGGGTACAGGCCCAAGGCTCAAGGGTGGTGAGAGGCTTCACCAGAGAGAGAGTGGGGAGCAGAACAAGTAGATCAACAAAGTACACTGTTGAGGGGAGCAGCAGGTGGGTCAGGAGAGGTCTGCCACGCCATGTGGTCACCTCCGGGGCAGGCAGGAATCGAACTCATGCGGAAGTGGCTTTGCTTTAACCCGCTGCGCCACCAGGGAGGGCCGGCAAAACTATATTTTTCGAATCCCCTCAATTTTGTTGAAAATGGCTATATTTCATCCTTGGCTATATAACATTCCATGGTATGTATGTACCACATCTTTTTGATCCATTCACCTATTGAAGAAGATTTGGGTTGCATTCGTGTCCTAGCTACTACATAAATGCTGATACATTGTAAAATGGGGGTGGGAGAGAGGAAAGGGACTTGTTGATGGCTTCATATTCTGTGGATATATGCCCAAGTGTGGGATTACTGAATCATACGGTATTTATATTTATTTTTTTTGGTAAATCCAGATTGCTTCCCATTTGACTTCACCAGTTCACATTCCTACCAACAGTGTAAACAGGGTCCCTTTTTCTCTGTATCCTTTCCAACACCTGTTGGCACATGGCTCTCCTCAGAGGACTTGGTTGAAGAGAAACAAAAGCAAAAGTCACTCAGCTATACCATTACTTCTGTATCCTATTAATCCCAAAGATGACTGCTGATTCAAGTGACTAGGAACTACATAAGAGCATGAATAACAACAGGAGGTCAGCTATTACAGTTTGGCCTTCACAGATTCACATTCTTCCAATTGGCAAAATATACTTCTCTCCCAAAGTTCTTCAAAACTCACATCCCATTATAACATTAATTCAAAGTCTAGATATATAAATCAAGTCTAGTTGTGGCCGAGGCTTTTCAGGTATACTTTCTGAAGCACAACTCCTTAGAATTCTTTTTCTGAAGACATGTAAACTAAGATGGTATTTGCCTCCAAACACTTAAGATAAAATAGCTAGGATGAAAAAAAAAAAAAATAGCTAGGATGACTAGATACATGTATTTGAAAGGGGGGAAAGGAGACACACAAACCTGAAATCAACCTTGGGTGCAGGTTGGCAATTGCTTAAGACTCAGACCTGACCTGGAGAATAATTCTCCATTACTCTAGTCTCTTGGGTCCAGTCACTGAGTGCCCCTTCACTTCCCATGTTTACTGCTTTGTAGTTGTCTTTCCCAGCTTTTTGCCTGTAGAAGCTTCAATATCCAAAAGCCTCTATTCATTTGGTACTGTCTTATTTCATCCAGCCTTGCAAACAGCCTGCTAATGTAATTCCTTTGAAAAGTCTTCTTAAAAAATTATATTCTGCTAATATAATTATCTTAAAAACCTGTGGATCTCCTGTGAATCATATTTGATTTTATACCATTAGAGCAACACTCGTATATCTCTTCCACATAAAACCCTACTCTGCTTTAAGTTTTTGATGCATGGTGCTCTTAAACATCTTAGAAGTCCTGTAATTTGATTGAAGAGTTTTGTGAGGCACACCCTTTATGTCTGAATGGAAATGCACTGAGGCATTACTTATCATCTTTCTGAGATGTTAAAAGACTTCATCTACTCCTCAACTCCATATTTTCTGATAGTGCCCTGGATTTCTTAAGTCAGAATCACTTCCTATTTTTCATACCATTTGTCTATCAACTGAAGACATTGTGACTCCCAAATTTCAAAAATTCTGGCTCCATTTTTGTTTACCAATCCTTTAACTACTTTTCTCACATTTTACTATAAGGAGGGTGACATCTTGAGCATTCTTGCCAAAAATCTCCTTAATTATCAATAGTTCACCAAGTTCATTAGGCATGATTTCTACTTTGCATGTAGCTGAAGGTGACGGATTTGCTTAACTCTGCCATTCTGCTTGTTTCCAAAAATAGTTTTCAGATTTCAAGATCTCATCACCAGCCTCTTCAAAGTTATTTTGCATCTACAGACAATTTCTTCAAGACTTTTTTTACTTTGACTCATTGTCTGGTTCAAGTCCTCCTACCTCTGCCCATTATCAGAGTACAAAAAGCCCAAATCTTAGCCAAGTCATAATGTGACAGGGTAAAATTTGAACTAGAGAAATGTGACATCAGACTATGCTTTTAGCCACAGTGCCAGAGTTCCTATAGACATGCTTTATCTTTTTTGTATTATGGATACCGTTGGCAGTCTGTTGAAGCCTATAAAGCCCATCTTATAGTAATGTTTTAAATGCATAAAATGAATGCCACATTATTAATAAATGCAATTATAGTAAGATATTTAACGTAAGTGTGTTAGAGATGTACTTTATTAACACATCAAGTAATAAAATTTAACAAAGTGACTAATAAAATGCACAATTTCTAGGTAATGTACACCAATAATACCCTGATAGCTACAACTATGTAAAGTGATGGGAAAATACCTAAAATTTTTATTGATAAAAAAAGTCATCAGTACTTCTAATAATCCTATAGCATATTACATATGTTCAAAATAGAAAGGAATGCTAAATTTCACTTAAGGTTAGCAAAAATTAAGGTATATTGTTTCCTGTGGAAATCTACAGTCCTTTGCTTTATTACCTTAATTCACATCCTTTCTGAAAAACTATATAGGGTTCATATTCCCTACCCCTTCCACTTGTTTTGTGATTACTCTCCACATTATATACAAATAGATTAGCTTATTAAAAATTAAAAATATTTACCACTCAAATGCTAAATGTGAGTGGAGGATGAAAATTTTGGAATGACCATGTCTACAAATAGGTGATAGGAAGCTTTGAACTGCCTTGAAACAATTTATTTGAATGGTTTAAAACGTTCCAAACGTGTACTGCCACAAGCAATTATTCACAAAAGGGCCGATTGTTGATACCATAATGCTCTACAATATACTATTTTGTCAATATCTGTAGCAATGCAACAATCAAAAAATAAAATTCAAGTAAGTGGGCACCTTTTAAAAGTTTCACTCAGCTAAAAGCAAAACATCTGACAAGTTTTGATTTGCCTTCCTCATGATTTGATATCCCAGTGGAGCAACAGGGGAACCTAATTCTGATCAACAAGGAAGAATTGCTTGGCTAATTGGAAGTGACAGAAACCTTGGGAGAAAGCTACCACATACCAAGGATAATTATAAAAAGGTAACATGGGCTCTATAGGCTGCTATCAAGGAACTGAAGCCCCCAAATGAGGTGTGACTTGCAAAAACTGCTAAGAAAAGAAAAAAAAATGGATTTTCAAAATTCTCTTCAGAGCCAGATGATTAATAATGGAAAAAGCCCACTTGCAACTTCTAGTGTAAGGTTAGAACTGGCAGAGAAAACAAAACTCCCAAACTATTATTGTGCTTTCTTCTCTATAAAGGAAACTGGAGAAATAGGTTGATATAATAAAAAGAACAAGTGTTCATGGGGTCAGGCAAACCAGGTTTCAACATTTAGTAGTTACATAAACAGATCTCCTTATCTGTAAAATGGAGCTACTTACCTTTCATATTGCATTGTTATGAGTAATGGAAATAATGCTTTCTGAACAGTTAGTCAGGCTGACAATAGTGAGTAAATTAATAGCAACATGTTAATACTACTCTAAAGAGTAGTATAAGTATTAACAGGAAACAACATTCTTTCCAAATGGGAAGAAATCCTAAGAGAATACCAAACGTTTCTAAATTAAATATCATCTGCTATGAATGGTTTATATTCCCGGCTTTGTGGGTAATAGTTAGGAGGAGTACAAATGAGATCTAATATCAGTTGTCCCAATTTCTGAAGAATTATGAGAAACAAAAGAGGTGCTAAAACACTAATGTGAGCAAATACCTGTGTTAAATGGTAAAAAGCAATCTAAAAACTAGAATTACTTTTTTTTTTTTTGCCTCAGTGATATTCTTTTCCATTGGTGTGATATTCATTTTCCAAAATAAGGAAGTTAAAAAAAAAAGAAAGAAAGAAAAGAAACAGAAACAAAGGACTATATTAAATTTTTCCACTGAAGTGTTTAAAGTGAAGATACAAGTCTTGAAAACAAAAGTGATGAGAAACAAGTATGTTCTTTGGGTTTCTTCAAAGTGTCAAGATGTTAAGCTTAAAAGAAGAAAAAAAATGTATTCTAAACAGATATAGTGGCAGCCAAAAAAATAATTACCTTATGTGGAAAGGGGTCTTTGCAGATATAATTAGGGATCTTAATATAAGGAAATCAATTATCAGGATTATCTGTTAGGCTGTTAATCCAATGACAAGTGTCCTTTCATGATAGACAAAGACAGGAGAAGGCAATATGAGCATAGTAGCTGAGACTGGAGTAATGCAGCCACAAGTTAAAGAATGCTGGCAGCTATCATAAACTGGAATAGACAAAAGTCAGGTTCTCTGCAAGTCCTCCAGAGGACATCAAGCCCTTGATTTCTGGCACTAAATCCATAAGGGGAAAAAAAAAAAGCAACATGCAAAATTGTGTAGATTAGGTTCTTCTGCATTGGAAGGAATAAATGATGGTGAAATATAACAGGAATAACAGTTATCTATGTGCAGATAGTTTACTCAAGTCTAAATTTTTCTCTAGAAAAAAGTACTTTCCCAATATTCCCTGGAAGTCATAAACCCTCAGAAATAGAGAAAATATCACAAGCACTCAATTGTGTAAGTGTAAACTATCATTATAGTTCAACATCATGCAAATTAAAAATGCAAATTAAAACTACAGTGAAATAACATAACTTTTAGAAGTTATGGCTAAAGTAAAAAATACTATTGACACTGTGCTGACAGAATGTTGAATAATTATATTTATCATTAATTGATAGTGGTAATGTAGAATAGTACGGACACTTTAGAATACAGCTTGCAATTTCTTATAAAATTAAACATACACTTATTTTAAGGCACAGTAATTCAACTACTGCACATTTACAGTAGAAATGAGCATATTTACTAGAGAAATGACAGCTTACGTTCACAGAAATCTGGACATAATTGTTCATATCAGCTTTATGTGTGGAAATAAACCAGAATGGGGAATGAGTAAACTGTGGTATACCAATGTTACAGAATACAACTTAGCAATAAAAAAGAATTATTTATATAAATTATATAAAGTTACATAAAGAACTATTGCTATAATACATCTTGCATAGATCTCAAAGCCACTATGCTAACTGAAAATCCTGTCTTAAAAGGCTTCATTTGATATGTTTTCATTTATAGAACATTCTTAAAATAATAAAATTATAGTGATAAAAGGTAGAGAAATATTGTAGGTTTGGGAGGAGTGACTATGAAAGGATAGCATGAAGGAATTATATTAATCTATTACATGTGATAATAGGCTACACTCATGGATTCCTTAATGATGGGGATAAATTCTGTGAAATGTTTTCCAGGATGATTTTGTCATTGCATAAACAGGATAGTTACATGAACCTAGACAATAAAGCTAATTACACACCTAATCCATATGGTTTAGCCTACTGGGATCGCCTTGTATATGCAGTTCCCCATTGACCAAAACATTGTTAAGTGACACGTAACAGTATTCACCAAATACAGATAGCTACATTTTTTGTTGGCCACATTTTCTAAATTATGGATGGTATTATGATGTCTGTAAGGTACTTAAAGATACTTAAAAGACAATGTGATATTACATGTGGATATATATGTAAATTGATGTAGGGTGAGTTGTAGGTATTTTTGTTTGCCATAACTAGGAATTCATACCCCTAGGAATGGCCAGTTAATATCCAAAAAGCCACACTCCAGAGGAAACTATGATCAGTGCTCTAGTCATATTTACCTTAAACAACAACAGAATTCTGTTAATTAGCAGGATGAATATTAGCAGCAGATTTGCACTGGTAACATTTGTGATTTTTAAATTATGTGAACTAGCTAGTATATTTAGACATTCAGCTTTATAGAATAAGGTATATAAAACTAGAGAGCACCAAAGTCTCTATCCATATGAAAAGATACCAGGTTTTGATTCCTGAAATGTCCTATACCCAGCTCTTGGTTAGTGGGTTCTGACTCTTAATATTGCTTAATATTGTTTAATATGCCTTAAGTAAACCTTGCTTGCATGTTTGAGTGACATATGGTAGGTAGTCTTCAAAGGCCATCAATTATCTGTATATTAATGGCCCTTAATATTCATGTATTTCTATAGTTCCCTCACACAATGTATAGAGAAGAGCAATGTAACCAACACAGTATTCTGAAAAATGAAGATATGTGACTTCCAAGACTAGTCTTAAGAAACATTGCAGCCGCTACCTGTTCTCTTTTGGATTATCTATTCTGAAGGAAGATAGTAACCATGTAAAATCCAAACAACTATATGGAGTGGTTCACGTAAGAGGGAACTCAGGTCACTTGCCAATAGTTCATCCTCTGACCTCAAACAAGCCTTCAGTTAACAATAGCTCCAGACAACTTCTTGACTACCGTGTCAACTTGACCTATCCCTGATCTATAGAAAATGTGAGATAATACATATTATTGTTTTAAATCACTTAATTTGAAGGTAATTTGTAATGCAGCAATAGACAACTAATACTTATATATTGTATGTTATATACTATATAGTTGTATATTATGTACTGTATAGTGGAACTTAACTGAGTCTATTGAAGAGATTATGTGTAGTGTTACATACTTCATAATGCCTGTTTCTGTGATGGAATTTGATAAGAGACTTGCTTTCATTGTAAAATAGTAGCAAGAGTGTGTCAGAACCCCTACACTTGTCTTAAAAATGGGTGACTAATTTTACCTGTCAAAAAGAAGAAAATTGTGCATGACTAAGTTGGCCTTATCATTTTGCAAGAGAATCTTATTGATTTTTCTGCTTATTATAGCTTGATCCTACCCACTTCCCTTTATCATCACCATCAATCCAGTTCAGGCTACATTTGTCTTTTACTTGGTCCACTATAACAATTTTCTCATTATTCATTTATATTCATTAGTCCTCTTCTATTTCATAGTCAATATTAGAATGATACTTTTAAAACTCAGATCTATTCATTCTAGTTCCACCACTATCCCTGCCTCCATTTAAAATTTTTCAAGATTTGGAAGGTTAATAAGACAAAGATATAACTTAACATAGCCTATCAAACCCTACTGGGTCTGTACTTACCAATCTTTTGAGCTTGTCTGGTACTTTAGCCCTCTTGCTATTATCCCATCTCACAGGCCTTTCTTCCAATTACCAGAACTCTTCCTATTCCTGCTCAGCACTAAGTATTTATATGAGTATTTCCTCTGCCTTGAAATCTCTTCCTTTTCCTCTTATCTAATTTAAGCCTGCCTAGCCTTTGTATCTAGTGCATATGTCAGTTCTTCAGCGAAATTTTCTTTAATCCCCTTGATTGACTCTGATAGCATATATACATACCTCCTTTGTGCCCTATCACATTGCAGTGCTACATTTGTATAATTGTTTGTTTAATGTTTGTGTTCACCACTAGACCTTACATTCTATAAGAGAGTAGGTACCATATCTGTTTTGACTCATTCACATATGTCCTGGAGCCTGCCATGGTGCTGAGAACATAGTGGTATTTGATAAATATTTAATTAAAGACTGAATAACTGCTGAACCAATCATATAAATTCAGGTAGCCAGGCTGCCTAGGTTCAAATCTAACGGTTCCTAGTATTATATATAACATTAGGTATGATTTTATCTCATTTTTTTCTTAGATTTGTGCTCTGTAAAGTGGGAATAATAAATTACCTCAGAGTCTTGCAAGGAATAAATGACTTAATATACTTGCAGGACTTAAAGTCATTCCTGGCACAATAAGTACTATAAATGGCAACTGCAATTATCATTATCATTAATATACTTAAGTCATTTTATCATGCTATTTCTTCAGACCATGGCCATCTGTTCTTCAATAAATGCATTCATTCCTCCCATGTAGATACCAAATTTCGAGTATCTATGTAAAAATAAATTATGTCAAAGACTCAAATTGAAGCAGAGTTTATGTAAATTTTGGGGGCTGTCCAGTTTTCACTACAATGTATATATCTAATGTTAACCCTCATATCACTGGTGTTTATTTGATAATTTACCATTTATACAAAATAGTAAAGAGCGTTTGAATTAAATGAGACTCAAAGCATCCCATGCCTACCTAGGGTTCAGATTATGCTGCAAAAAGAGTTGAGCCAACCATCTCCCTTTGTGTTGGTTACTTGTACTTCAAATAATAACAACATATTAACATAATATATAACATTGCTGATCTCATTGAATCATGGACTCTTCATACTCTGAAGTACTCACTTAAAATGTGAAAAGCACAGGTTTGTAACTTTGAACACCAAATGTTATAAACTCTTGAAATGATGTTTCTTCATATCTAACAATGGAAATATTCACGCCCTTGAAATGCAGCTGCTAATACTTTTTATAGAAGTTGTGAATGCTGGCATTTTATTATATTCGGAGCCTCCACTTTTATTATATTCAGAACCTCCACTTACAGACCAGTCCATTGTAAGCTGCCATTAATTTGGGCAATAGGTCAAAAACTGAAGGGTTGTTTTAGATTAGTGTTGCCAGTGAAGTATTGTGTTCCTTGTTTACTACCAACTATGAGAAACAACACTTTATCCCTTCCAGAGAATCAGAGATCAGCCAGTCCTTGCAACTTAGGTCATTTTCTAGGAGAAAAAAATATTCTTTTCAACTGTTTGCCAGTTCCTCCTCGCTTTTTAAGAAGGAGATACCTCTGAAAGAAAATAGATCAAAGTTACATGAGACTAAGGGCAGATCAGACAGCTAAACTTTGTAGTCTGTTGAAATCAGAACTAGCTTTACTGGAATAAAGAGTATCTGTTATGAGGAGCAGAGGAAAGGTTAGAAGGAAGGCTGTTAGCCTTAAAAACCAACCTCAGCCCCTCTACCAGTTTGTCAAGCCCTAAAATTCCGCCACTAGAAGTTTGTTTGCATTTTAAAACAATTCCTTAAGGCAGTCTCTTGTGGGAAAAAAGTGAATTCTCTATCAATTCCTTTTCCTGAAAGTGGATTTTGAAAGCACTGAAACCAACAGGTAGCACTAGATCCTGAAAACTGATTTGACTGGACCAGAGTACTATGAAGAAAAAATGTTGGACGGATACAAACTACATTTGAAGAGATGCTGGAGGGAAATCTCTAGCTACAGAAAACAGTGTGTTTATTGTGTGATGACTATGAGGAGAAAGATAAAAAAGAAGTGGATTTTTTTTTCTTTTGGAACTCTAGGTATCCAGAAAAGAAAATGTGTTACTATATGATGAAATGGAATGAAAGTGACAGTCAGACAAAATATGAGGCCCATTCCCCTCTAGGCATGCCTAGAACAAAAGTGAGAGCAACTTCACTTTTTAAATATCTTGGTCATTACTTTTTTCTATAATCATACTAAATACATTCCCTACTTATAGAATGATAAGTGCATATAGAGCTCTTTAAGGATAATACAAAATTTTACACTTTGTGTCTTTGAGTAAGCACACGTTCTTCTAGTATCTCATTTAAAAAAAAAAAAGGTTTATGTATTCATGTGTATAAGAATTGGGGTACAGGCCAGAGGTGGGAGGATGATGGTGAGAGGATTCACCAGAGAGAGTGGGGAGCAGAACAGGCAGATGTACTGAAATAGACTAATGAGGGGAGCAGCAGGTTAGTCAGGAGAGTTGTCAGCTCCCTGGCCAGGGATTGAACTCATGCTAAAGTGACTGTGGATAACTTCAGAGTGCTGTGCTTTAACCCATTGAGCCACCAGGGAGGGCCCAGGATTTCATTCATTAATGCATAAAGTACCTACCAATGATCTGCAGTCATAGATTGAATCTCCCTCCATTAATAAGAGAGGAAACTCAAGCTCTTTTGGCTTGTAAGCAACCTAGGAACAGAGAGCAAATAAAGGTAGGGTGTTGCCTCACAGGGCGGCTATGTTGGAAGCAGTGCGGGATGAGAGAAGGGTTACTCAAAGTCCAAATAGAGCATTGAGAAGTCAACAGGAGCTGCAGTGGCAGTAATACGCAGCCCCATCCAAAGGCAGCCTCTATTTATTAGCATTGAGTATCCAGGTGAGGCAAGTAAGTAGGGAGTGTACATGTGTAGGTGAAGCAGTTGTTAGTTGTGGGTAGGGTGCAGTGGTCAGGGGCCATTGCCCAGGGACTCCATTGTTCCTGGTCTCTATTATATGCCTGCTATTTTCAGCAGAGAGAGGTATCCCAGTATGTACCTGATACCAGGATTTTTGCTCTTTGTAAGAGGTCCCCTATATGACTTTACACCTAGATGACAAGCAGGAACTCTGGGCACCAAAACAATATCCCTGAGAACCGGGGGTATGAGGAGTCTGCAGTAGTATGAATAAACAAGGAAGGGAACTGATACCGATTTACATTGAATTTTATTTTGCCGCCTGGTTATTTGCTAGTTGAACTAGAATAGAAAAAACTGAATAAAATGTATCATCTTGTGGCCCTCCCGGGTGGCGCAGTGGGTTAAAGCACTGCATTGAGAAGCTAAAGCCACTTCCGCATGAGTTCGATTCCCGCCTGTCCCGGAGGTGACCACATGGCGTGGCAGACCTCTCCTGACCCGCCCGCTGCTCCCCTCAGCAGTGTACTTCGTCGATCTGCCTGTTCTGCTCCCCACTCTGTCTCTGGTGAAGCCTCTCACCGCCCCTGAGCCTCTGGCCTGTACCCCAGTTCTGTATGAATAAATAAATCTTTAAAAATAAAATGTATCATCTTGTGACGAGCAAAGGAATTTTGTGGAAAGATGAGAACTTATGGAAGAAAGAAAATAGTTATGAAGCTATTTTTTAAAATCCAAAAGAGGCACTTGTTGGTGGCACAAAGGATTAAAGCACAGCACTATGAAGCTGTTGCAACCACTGCAGCAACCAAGGAGGAAGGTGACCCACATGGCACAACAGACGTCTCTGTGTCATATGCTGTTCCCCGCAGCACTATATTTCAGTCAATCTGTTCTTGGTCCCATTCTGTCTCTTGTGGATCCTCTCATTCCCCACACCTCTGGTCTGTACCCCAGTTCTTGTATAAATAAATATATATATTTTAAAAGTATGAAAGAAAAACATAAGACACTAAACTTGCACAGTTAACTATCCCCACACCCTCTCCTACTGTTTATCTATAAATTAGAAATGATGCTGCTATGGTTTGAATGTTTATGCCCTTCACCCCATTCATATATTGAAATTCAAACATCCAAAGACAATGGCATTAAGAAGTGGGGCCTTTGGGTAGTTCTTTTTCATAGGGTGGTGCCCTATGTACCTATAGTATTAAGTAAGTGGATTGATATTTAAATTTTAAATAAATGTTATCATCAGCACTCTTGAAAGGGAACAAATTCCCTATTGTATTCCTGACATTCCTGAGGTATCTAAACTGTGTGGGATCTTGACCTTCTAAGGAGAAGTAAAATGTATCATTTATTAGTTTCACTCAATTTACTGGTTTCAATTTTTCTTCTCATTCTTTTAGAATGTTTAAGTAAGAACACTATCTTCAATAGTAGAGTAAGGCTAAGAAAAGTCTAGTCTACTACATGCTTAGAATCAGAGGGCAAGGATTCACTCAGCCCTTATTTCCTAAAGAAAAATGAAGTTTCTGCATTCTTGCCCTAGGGCTTACCCTCCATGCTTTCTAGGTAAAACTCCCCTAGTTTTCCTCTTCTAATCTGGGGAAAGGTGATTGGATTGAGTCCTTTTTCACCTGAAGTATTTTGGCTCCTTATCTGAACCAGGCCTTACAAATTCAGGCAGTTGTAACTGGGACTGCTGTAATGATCTGACAAAAGGCCTATTCTTTCAACATTACCACTCATTAACTCTCCAAGACAAGACGTGACATGCCACAGCCCTCAGACAGTTCATCCAGTAGGAATCTCTTCTTGACAGAAACAATCCTTTTTTACCTTCTTTGTTCATGACATTTTTATTTCTTTTAGTGTCAAACTTCCAATTTTTCCAAGTCAGCACTTCCTAGGTGGACGTAGGGAATTTTCTTTTCAACTTGAAAAGGAGATGCTACTGTCTTTTCACTTTTTATTGTATCTTATTTTAATTGGCCTTTCTTAGAATAGTAAAGTAGTTATTTTTTTACGCAGCAAAGCTTGTTACCGTATCTATAAATGCTACCTCCCATTATTTTGCTGCAAATTTCACAGTTTGAGGTAGGGGGTGGAAAAGTGTTTTTTTAATCAAATTCACTACTTCATAATCAATGTACATAAGATTGATGTCAAAATGAATCCAGCAATTATTTGCCTGAAAATAAAAAAGAAGCCAAATGTAGAAGAAAATGTTATTTGCTGTCTAGTCTTCAGTATTGACTTTAAATAACTTTGCTCACTAATAATATTTTTAAATAAATGCTCTTATAAAGATGGAATCATTGGTACAAAATATCTCTATCCTTTTCCTTCTAGTGGTTAACCTCTACAGAAGACTGATATGAAAATTGAGAAAAAGCACTTCTCTCTGCAGACTGTACTGCCATCTGGAGAATCTCATTAACTGGAATCCAAACTACACCTATCTCTAAAACTGCAAAATTTTCTGAAACATAGTAAAATGGAACACAGTTTATTTTTCTCAATTAATTTAAAATGTAGCTAGGCAAACAATACAAGCTAAGTTGATAGACTCAGGAAGAAGGTAAATGACAGTACTTAATGACCTCCTAGTAGTTTGAGCATTTGAAGACTGCAAAAAGGCATGCCAAGTCAAATCAAGAACTGGTTGAATGGTATCTAGACAGTAGACGATGTAATTTCTAGATGATGTCTGAAGACATGAGGTTATGGACTCTTGTATTGGACTCAGATTCTTGCTAGATAAGCTTTCACTGTGATACAGAATAGCAAAGTTCAGTGAGGTATCAAATATTAGTTTAAGGTGAAAAAAAAAAAAGAAAATTTCAACACCAGTTTAAGAAAGGACTCTTAATCTCTCTTGATGACATATTGAGTGTAACACTGGATCATCTTCATAGTAGTAAGGCTGCATGAAGGATCCCCCTGAAGAACTGAATGAGAACAGGTGCAAAGGGCTGGCTGTGGGTAGTACCTGAGCAGAGTTGAAACTTGGCAGAGAAAGATAAATCCTTGGGGAGACAGGTTCAATGGTTATACAAAAGTAAACTCATTAATAGCCTAAAACTATTGACCTCCATATAACTTTCAGGTAGAGGTTAGATAAGCCCCACATTTTGAGATTAGTATATATACTCTAAGTTTTTTTTTTTTTTTTTTAAAGATTTATTTATTCGTACAGAACTGGGGTACAGGCCAGAGATGCAGAGGGTGAGAGGATTCACCAGAGACAGAGCGGGAAGCAGAACAGGCAGATCTACGAAGTACACTGCTGAGGGGAGCAGCGGGCGGGTCAGGAGAGGTCTGCCTCGCCATGTGGTCACCTCCGGGGCAGGCGGGAATCGAACTCATGCGGAAGTGGCTTAGTTTCTTAATGCAGTGCTTTAACCCACTGCGCCACCAGGGAGGGCCTATACTCTAAGTTTTAAAACGAATAGTCCAGACTATGAACTAGAAAGACTAGTTATTACCATGTAATGATTTATGCAATAGGGTCTACTTTTGTTACCAGTTATCCCATTTTCTCTCAATTTTTGTTTAATTTCCTCTTACATTTTTAGTAGCTCCAGGGCTGGATAAATACTCATTGCGTACAAGCGTAAACTTTGTTATTTATCTGTTTGCTATTCACTCATTTATCTTTAATTGAGTGACTATTGGTTTACAACACTGTATATAATTCAAAGGTGTAGGATCATACTACTTCAGAGGTATGTAACCACAGCAACCCGCATCATACACTTGTAGTCCTCCAGTATAGTCCACTGGGTTCTGTCCACACTTTGATCTCTACCTTTCCCCTACTTCCATCCCTTCCATTATCAATTCTATACTCAGATTTCTAGGGTTCATTTTTAGTTTGGTTTTGTCCGACACTTTGTTTTTCAGTATTCTACATATAAATGAAACTATCCAGAATTTGTCTTTCTTTTGTCTTATTTTCTTAGCATAACCTCCTCCAATTTCACTCATATTACTTCAAATGTCAAGAATCCACATTTATTTGTAGCTGCAGAGATTTTGGTTTTGTATGTATTCCTAATCTACTCATCAGTGCTTAAGACACATCGGTTGTTTCCATATACTTGACTACTGTAAAGAGTGCTACAATAAACATAGTACACGTATCCCTTTGCATTAGTGTTTTGCATTCTCCAGGTAGATACTTAATATTATAATTTCTAAATTGCCTGATATACTTTTATAATGTTTTGAGAAACTTTAATAGCATTTTCTCACCAACAGTATATGAGGTTTCCTTTTTTTTTTTTTTTTTTTACCACAGTCTCATCAACATTTGTTTCTAGTCTTTTTGAGATGGGCCATTCTCACGCATGTGAGTTAATATCTCATTGTGGTTTTGACTTCAATTTTCCTGATGATAAGTAATGATGACCAATTTTTTATGTCTGTTAGTGATAGTTTGTCTTCCTTAGAGAGTATCTACTTAGCTCTGCTCACTTTCTGGTTGATTTTGTTGTTTTTTGCTTAGTTATATGATTTCTTCATAGATCTTGGATATCAGTCTTTTGTCAGATGAATAATTGTCTGATGTGTAAATATTATCTCTCATATAGTAGAGGGCATTTATATTTGAATGACAGTTTCTTTCACTGTGCAGAAGATACTCATTTTTATTTATTTTTATGTAGTCCAATTTGTTTGCTGTTGCTTTTGTCTACCTTGCTGCTCGAGCTGAGTCTCCAAGACATCCTTGATGCCAATATCATGGAGTGTTTTACCTAATTTTTTCAATGTGTTTTATGTTTCAGTTCTTACATCAAAGTCTGTAACCCATTTGGAATTAATTTGTAGATAGCGTGAGATAGTGGTATAGTTACATTTTTTTTGCCATGACTGTCCAGTTTTCCCAATCACTTGTCAGAGATTTTCCTTTCTCCAATTATACTCTTGGCTCCTTTATCTTGGATTAACTTCCCATATACATATATGTGGATTTATTTCCTGGTTCTCAATTCTATTTCATTGTCCTGTGTTTATTTTTCTTAATACTGTATTTGTCTTGATTACTATAACTTCAAAATATGATGTGCCTGCAGTCTATTATTGAACATATTTGCCTTTAATCCTGTTCTGAAAGGGACATTGTGTAGAATGTATTAGTTATCTATTAACACATCATGTGAAAAGTTTAAGATGAGTTTTCACCAAATTTGAGGTTATTTTGGGATGGTATGATTGAAAATAAAGATTCATCACTCTGGGAAGCTAACTGGGCACAATAGGAGGCCCATGTGGCTACTCACTGGGAAAGGCATGTCAGAGGCAATGGGAGCAAGTAAGTAAACAATAGTCTGTAAGGGACAGAGACTCCAACTGTCAGTTGATATGCAGTTGGCTACTTATCACATGGGCAACTCTATTCATATACTTAGTAAGAACAGCAAATGTTTTTTTTTAATTCATCTCTTTTTATGACAGTACATTCTTATAGGGATTTGATCAAGGGAAGGACAGGTTACTATGTAAAGCAAATGAAAATATTCACAAAACCTCATATAACAGCAAATGCAAAGCTAGATTACTTAAAAACAAAAAAAGCTGTTGAACCCAGTTCTGTAACTTTTTCACCATTCTTTGTGCTTCCAGAAATTCTGTACTCTTTCCTTCTGCCACTTCTCCCAAATTGGATAAGCAATGTAAAAGCAATGCTTGTTTTCAAGTTTAACTGAGCAGTATAGCTGAGTCATATAATGAACTGAAAAGAACCATTAAGAAAAAAAGAAAACATACTATAACTAAAAAGATATAACATTTACTCAATGTATATACTTTCTGAAATTATATATGTAATATATGTAGCATGTATAAATATGGATACAATAAACATAAATATAGTTACTGTATTAAACTATTTAAGGTAAATTGTATACTCTGTTAAAGTTTGTCATAATACCATATTTTCATTTAATGCATCCAAATAGAATGGAAGCAAGTTGATAAGCTACAAGCTATGTTTAGCAAATTTGTTACCAAGACTATATTAAAAATCTTTCAGAAATAAAAGTAAACAGAAAATAAGTTAGCCTAATTGTTTGCTAGTTATAGTTAATATTGAATTGACATGTATCACACTGTTGTTGTTTTTAAGATTTATTTATTTATTCATACAGAACTGGAGTACAAGTCAGAGTTACAGGGGTGGTGAGAGGCTTCACCAGAGACAGAGTGGGGAGCAGAACAGGCTACTAACGAAGTACACTGCTGAGGGGAGCAGCGGGAGGGTCAGGAGAGGTCTACCATGCCACATGGATCACCTCTGGTGCCAGCAGGGATTGAACTCATGCTGAAGTGGCTTTAGCTTTTTAGTGCTGTGCTTTAACCCACTGTGCCACCGGGGAGGGCCCTGTACACATTGTTTTTAATCTTTTGATTTAGAATTCTTGGTTTTAAATGTGAAAAATACCTCCTCTGGAGTTTTATTAGAATAAAACAGGTTAGTATCACCAGCAACTATGATAGAGCTCTGTTTTATGCCCCTATTTTATTTGTCTGGGTTATAAATGAAGGATTTCAATCATTTATTTCTTATCTTTCAGAACCGCTAAATTTATATAGAAAAAGGCAATCATCTTTGTCTTTTATGTGTGATTTCAGAAAGTAAACACACTGGTAGTTTTTTTTTTTTTTTAAAGATTTATTTATTTGTACATACAGAGCTGGGGTACAGGCCAGAGGCTCAGGGGCGGTGAGAGGCTTCACCAGAGACAGTGTGGGGAGCAGAACAGGCAGATCTATAA
>NW_004567108.1:28415149-28416241 GCF_000260355.1 Condylura cristata | reverse complement strand
CGGAAGTGGCTTTAGCTTCTCAGTGCAGTGCTTTAACCCTATGCGCCACCAGGGAGGACCACACTGGTGGTTTTATTAAGCACATATTGACCTTATTGCCATGACACCAACTTAATGTTAAATATATCACTGATGTGTCTTCATAAATTTTTCTAGATGGGGGAGAACTAAGATATTTTTTGGAAGACAAAAGAAACACAGAACTAATAAATATACATATCTACTTACCATAACATTTTAGAAGTGGTGTATTTAGAAAGAGGAGAATAAAAAAAATTCTCTTTCAATTAGTTTTTAAAAGATTATTTACTTGCAACTTCTATTGGATAACTTAACAGAGACAAAAAAATTTGACTGCTTGGTATTGTGACCACGTGATTTAATCTAATCTCTCATATGTGAGATACTGCCCTTGAATCTTCAAATTTAATGCAATCCAGATGCACTAAGTGTTTTGTGTTGGATAGTTCTGAAGTTTACATGACTGAGAACTTCAAGTGCTAGGACACAAATATTATCCATAATTAGGTAGACCATGAAGAAGGAATTAGGTAAGGTTCTACTTAGAAAAATAAATTCTTAGCCAAGAAACTCAACTGTTTATAAAGTGAGAAGAACTGGTAGTGAAGAGAATTTAAAATGAAGATTTTGAAAGAGAGTATCTAAGTTAGTTATGTAGTAGTAATCATATGATCCATATTGGATTTCAAAAATGGGATCCTAACTGACATTTCAGAAATTTGGGAAGTGTAAGTAAAATCTTATGTAGAACTATGTTGGGGAGATGATAAATGTGATAAATGGTTTTTCAAATGTTTTTATAGTAAGCACTTAAATTAAAAAATAAATTTAAAAACTACTGTACTCAATGTCACATTAAGACCAATGAAGGCAGAACTGCTACTTTTTTTTTTTTAAAGATTTATTTATTTATTCGTACAGAACTGGGGTACAGGCCAGAGATGCGGAGGGTGAAAGGCTTCACCAGAGACAGAGTGGGGAGCAGAACAGGCAGATCAATGGAGTACACTGCTGAGGGGAGCAGCAGGAGGGTCAGGAGAGGTCTGCCACGCCATGTGGTCACCTCCGCCA